>NC_056727.1:875523072-875573072 GCF_019279795.1 Protopterus annectens
CAAAAGCAAACTCACACATGCACATTCTCCAGTCCCTCACACACACATCAAACATAGCACACTCAAACACACTCTAACCTCCACTCAAATCCCTTACAAAACACTCACTAACCTGACAAAACACCTAGATCCACACATGGCACCGTGCACCTTAAAAACACAATCCCAGACATCACGTAACGTAAGACCATAACCCCGAATTTGATATATTCGAATTCACGATTATGAACTTTCACTATTATAATCATTCGGGTTTATAGTCTCGAGATATGGAAATCCGACATTTCAGTATTTTGAGATTATAAACAGCTCCCATATATATATATATATATATATATATATATATATATATATATATATATATATCCAACTCAAAAAAGCAAGGTAGATGGAATAGATTACGCCAAAAAGCTTCCAAAAAGACTTTAATCCACAGCAAAAGACAAACTCCACATTAACGCTTTAAAACGTTTTAAAGCGTTAATGTGGAGTTTGTCTTTTGCTGTGGATTAAAGTCTTTTTGGAAGCTTTTTGGCGTAATCTATTCCATCTACCTTGCTTTTTTGAGTTGGATTGGTCGTTTTGGAGCATTTTGGTGTTTCTTAGTTAGGATATATATATATATATATATATATATATATATATATATAACTACTCATATAGATGCAGAGATAAATATAGTAAGATACATATGTATAAGGTGCACACAATGTGGAACAGCCACTATGCCTACAGTTACCACCTTAACAACTGGACACTGTATGAGCCACCCACACAAATGACAATCGTTGCCTGCAACATATACCCACAGAGAGGTCAAAGGATATAACACCACACACAGATTTGCATAAATGGGGAAGCTTTTATTTGTGTACTATTAAAGTTGCATATGCCATGTCACATAGCTGTTTAGACACTGACATCCTTATAAACAGAGTAATGCAACTGTGAAACAGTTACATTAATACAGTAGTCCGGAAAGGTTTACAAATGTTGCTGTGCAGGCCAAGGCCTTCAAGTAGTACAATAGTAAAGACAGACTGGGCCACAGGATACCAAACAATCAGTAGTAAGTAATGCAGATGTATAGTTCAGCAGCCTCTATCTACACTCTGTACACAGTCCCTAGGGGGTAAAGAACTCAGCTGACACAATGGGATGTAACTGTTACATAACAAGGTATAACTGGCACCATCACAAGCACACTGACAGACAGAACAGTCTGTATGGCAGGAGGTGGTAGGCCTGCATTTACCCAAGGTGATTGTATGGTAATGTACATCCAGATATGTTAAGGCAGCATAGACATGGTGTGTGTGGTTGGTCACATCTGCTTTTATCATGTGCACCATTGGCTACTGACAGACATCCTAAGGACATCATAGGACAGTACCACTGCTAGCACGTGATACTCCTGTAGACTACAGCAGAGATATTGGCCAATATATGTGGACAGTCTGACACATTCTGGACAGTCCAGAGTTATACACAGAACTCCACAGTGCAAGACATGTGGACCAAGCCTGACAATGTGGATGTTAACAGCCATGTAGATGGGTATAACACGTAACCACTGGTACACATTTGCCACAATAGGTTATGCATCCACACACCCCTGTCTGTCCTGACAAATGATAACCGCTGGTACAGAGGTGCCATGGCCACATACTAGCCACTAGATATTGACATGCATCTGTACAGCATCTCACTGCTCTGTCTGACATACATGACTGTTATGATGGCCCAGCAGCAGTACATCCTGCAAGTGTCTGGACATGACATCTCACTGGGTAAGTACACTAAGCTGCTAGGCATGTAACAACGCACTGTGCAGGCTACAGGCAGACTAGCTCAACACTAGCCTACACTTCCTATGGGGGAATGCACATGTACCAGCATGTATAGTAGGCTCTACATGCATGTCACAGCACAGAGTATGATACACCTCTGTGAAAGTGCATAACCACAACCAATGTGAACACAGGCTCAGCAACATATGGTAAGTTAGAGTAATATTACAGTAAATGGACTATCTGTGCAACACCATCCTCATATGTGCCACTCACACACTAACCCTACATATACTGGGCTGCTCCACAGTGTTGTTCAAAGCCTGACTGTGGCATGGGGCATATGTGTGTATGGCCCTACAAATGTGTAAGCCAAAAGGTTAACATACAGTGGAGCAGCATGTAACATCAGATAGAACAGGACCACGAACAATGACATCTACCACAGTCTGTACACAGGCCAAAGTACATTCGAACAATACACAGAGTGTCGACAATCACCATGAGTACACAGACCTCAAAACTGTACACACAACCACAGAATGTCCAAGTTATTTCATAAATTGTAACCCTTACTACACATAACATGTGTAGCAGTCTGATATCTCACTGGCTTATTATCAGATATGATGACACTAATTATGGTGTACAGCATATATGCACCTCTTACTGCATGACATATATACAAAAGGTGACAGAGTTGTGGCTGGAGCCACATACACAGGGCCAATGTTAACATGTTGCTGTGATACCCTCATACATTTACTGTTGTAACAGGGTTTGTTGCAACATATGTCCTATGAAGGATATGAAGTCAGCAACTCTCACAGCTGTCATCGTCTACAGACTGCAATCCTCACACTATCTTCTGCAGTTCACAGACAGGTGCTCTGTGGGTAACACATGAAACAAAAGGCACCACACACTGCCCAGTCTGCATAAGACCCTACAGATGGGGGTTTCCTCATAAACATAGCACTGACATGGCAGCTATTAAAACATGTAGGGCAGCCATATCCACATGCACACCCTGTTACACCAACATTACTCCAAATGCAGTATAGCAGCACTTACATTCTGAAGTCAGGTCAGGTACATCACCCTCCTGTGTGTTGCCCTGTTTCCACAGTGTATGTTGTTAGAGGTAGATCCCCAATCCATTTGAGATGCTGTTTGCCAAACAACGGATCGAGTTCCTTCTCATAGTGAATGTAAAGGCCCAACACCAACATGATGTTCCTAGATATTGGAGTGAGTTTCCATGCAATTGGCTATGGCAATGTTACCACAGCTGTTCCGCATGCAATCAGCTAGAGGAGGGCTGCAATCCATGCAGAGGCCATTAGCTGATCATGAGTAACACTTAAAATACACATGCTGCTGCCTAAGCACAGCAGGTGTAAGTCTCCACTTCCACCAGAGAGGGAGTGAGAGAGGCAGACAGAGGCAAAGAATAGTCAAGGAGGGGTGGGAGAGTAAAACATAAGCATGTTTGTGTCACACACCTACCAGTACAGGGTATGAAACCGCTGACGACTATGTAGTGATATCACATGTCTATGCAATTATTGGATGCACCACATAGGTTACATGTTGAGGAACCCTAAAAATGTATATGTTATGGTGAGTGACATTTGCAACAGGGATATGGTAGCTATATGGTATGTGTAGTACATGTACCTGTCCATATGAACAGGTGCCAGCCTCAACACAGCCACACTCTCACAGGGGCGCACACACATTGACACACTTGGCAGGGCCAGGAATACAAATCATCACTAGTGGGATAGCCACAACACATTACAATGCAGGTGTCACATACACCACAGGGGTCATATGGAGGTTATATGGGCAAAGGGTATGTAGAGGTATCTGACATCAGACAGCATGCTTCAGTATGTAAATGGGGGTTGTAGTGAGTGTGAATGTGGTCATACGCATCATAGAACACGCACACAGACACAGAGTGCCAGTACTGACATGAGTGGGTGCATTGCTGCATGGGTGTGTTGTGGTCGACTGTGCTAGACAGCTATACAAGTCTAGGTGAGAGTTATACCTTGGCATCAGGCCACATGACAATGGTCTTCATTGTGGCTCAGGGGTGTAGTGTCTGGATCTGACCACACAGGTGGGTTTTGTATTCACCATCCAGTCACCTGGGTGACTATTGCGTGTGGCCAATGCTGTGCATTGCTTGCCATGTATGTGTACCTTAGTCCATGACATGGACAGTGTCTGGGATGTGCACACCTCCCACATGCATGTACAGTGACATACAGAACTGTACATGGGGTGTTTGGCCCATGTTGTGTACACAGATTGTTATCATCAGATATGCCAGTCCTGGCCTCATGTGGTGGGAAATGTTGATAGATGGCAGGTTGACCCAGCACCTACATTGATAGCAGGATACCCTAATGTCAGTAGTATCTGTCCATACAGGGCATGTTTTCAGGCATTGTATGTCCTTTGTGGGTCACATTTGAAGGCATCACAGGTGTTGCAGGTGTCTAGTGGGGAACATGAGGAATGTGCACTGTCGGCATGTACATGCCTATTGGACTGATGGACAGGGTGTCATGCCCACTGTAGCCCACTGCAGTCACACCATGGTTACTATCAGTGGGCAATATGCAGGGTACTACCAACATAACGGCTGTTGCCTAGGCACATGTGTGTTTGTGTATGAGACATGGGTTGAAAGTGTTATCTGGGTAATACTAGGGTCACTCACTTTGTTCACCTGGCCTTGATGTCAAATGTAGGTGTATGGATATGCACCCCACCCTCTCGGCTATTTCACATCTGTTATCCCTGTATGGTGGACATTGTGATATATACTAGAGCCACCATATAAGATATTTGCAAAACCCTCTCTCCATTGACTCCAGTTGTTACACATGCACACCCCCCTCCACACAGGATATGAATTACAAATACAGACACACACACACACAATGAGACAACACACCTGTCATGTTTGGGACTAGAACTCTTACCTAACTAGTTTATTATACTACAGCACAATGCAGTTACAGGATGCACCATGGAGATTACTGGAGCTCTCCTTCCCCAAAGCTGTATTTCACAGTGAATGACATCAGCAGGATTGCCAAAGTAGGGAATTTGAAGTGTAATGAGTGTAACTTGCCTAAAATGTATTGCTTCCCTACACAGACATAGAAACACACACAAATCATCAACAACTGCCATGTGTGGGGGTAGAATCCCTACTAGAGTTCTATATCACACTACAGCAAGAAGCAGTTATAGGACGCACCACAGGAATAACTGGAGTACTCCTTCCCCAAAGGTGTATTTCACAGTGAATGGCATCAGTAGGATTGCCAAAGTAGGGCATTTGAAGTGTAGTGAGTGTGACTAGCCTAAAAAGCATTGTTTTCTACACAGACAGACACACACAGTTGCCAAGTCTGAGATTAGAACTCCTACCTAACTATTTTATCACACTACCGCAGTACACAGTTATAGGACATGCCGTAGAGATTACTGGGTTACAACCTTCCCAAATGTGCATTTCAGGGTGGATGACATCAGCAGCCTTGCCAAAGTAGGGCATTTGAATTGTAGGGAGTATGACTAGCCTAAAAAACATTGCTCTCTATTCAGACACACAATTGCCAAGTCTGGGATTAGAACTATTACCTAACTATTTTATCACACTACAGCAGTACACAGTTATAGGACGTGCCACAGAGATTGCTAGGCTACAACCTTCCCAATGCTCTATTTCACAGTGGATGACCTCAGCAGGCTTGTCATAGTATGGCTATGGGGAGGCCAGTGTGTGAGCATGGGTCATAACCCTTTCATCTAGGGGTTGACACACCACATGTGGGCATACGCAGGGCCATATTCTACAGGTACGTGTATACAGCTGCTAGATGACTACTTCCTTGTACAGTCATGTTGCACAGCTAGCACTTGCACCACATAGTCGGTACTGCTGACAGATACCGTTGGCTAGTATCTACAGTGAGTGATATCTGAACCTCATGTGGTTGTAGCCATTTGGCTGTGTGCTGGGTGGGACAGGCCTGAATGACTTCTTGTCACAGTCACTCTTTTCCACACATCTATGTACGTCTACTTTTGGCTTATTTTAGTGTGTTATCCTTGGATATATGTATGTATTCCTATCCACTATGTGTGCAAAGCATGATTGGTGTATACTGGGGAGTGTCTGCATTAACATCTGCAACTGCCAGATATGTCTGGTCCATTGTTGTTTGCAGACATGGGCTTCATCTGTGTAAGTGTGTGAGCATGCCCAGTATGACCTTTCAGTATGTTGTTGTCTGACATTGCCTTCATTTCTCTAAGTGTGCGAGCAAGCCCAGTATGCCCTTCTGTACTGCATATGTGGATTGATTCCAGGTAGTTTGTACTCCAGTGCAAACCTTTGTTTTGTACACCTACAGGTAGCAAACTGTTTCTACAGGGTATCCATTGATCATTTGGCAATATGGGGACAAAGTGTGCAGGGGATAGTGTGTACTGTAGGTGATTGTGTCTGTGCTGCTTCAGCTACATGGTACTGCTTTTAGCAGAGATTTTCAGACGTGTACTGTTATACACTGTGATGTTTTCTGTCCTCATGCACTCTCAGGTGGACATTCCTGCTCACAGTGATGTCTTGGGGGACAAGGGTGACTGCAGCTGTGTGCGGTATTGTGGGAAGATGCCTACATATTCATGGTAGGTTATGCCATCCTGGAGGGGGTGCTGCAGACACTTGCTGCTGGGTCTGTGTATCCAGTTCAGCACCTTGATACAGTTCTGGCAGGGGATTCCATACATGTACATCCAGCAACATGACAGTATAGCCTTATATTGCTATGGCAATACCTCACAGCTGTACAGATTCGCACAGGTTACCCAGAGGCAGGGGCCATGAGTCAGGACATTACCCCTATTGTGGTGTATGGGCAGGTGTGTAGGAGGCAGCCATTTATGTGTTTACAGCCAGGGATAGTGTGTGCACACAGCTTTGTGTCGGACCTTGCACATTCCATGCTGGCCACACTCCCACCCCCCTCAGTTATTCTCTCCTCTTCCTTACATTATGCGTACTTTCTCTGATACTTTCCCTATGGTTATCACCCCATCATGGCTATGTTTTGGTGTTGGTTGACAGTTCATGCAGTGGGACATGGTGGACATGTCACTGTGGTTTGTCCACATGGCCTTGCATATGGCGTATGTGGAGTGTGTTGTGTTGTTAATTAGGTGTCCATGACATAACATGCATTGACACTACATGTGAGACACAGGCCCTTGGCAGATGCCTGTGGGCCATTGGCTGTTGATGCAGGCCAGATGTGGCAGGCCATTGCATTCTGTCTGTCCTACAGTCTCAGACTGCCATACAGTATATTCCCCTGAGGTGACAGGGTAGGTGTGCTAGGTGCTCATGCCAGTACCTTCTATCAGTTCTGATTGGTGGAGTGGATACTGGCAGGGTGCTACCTATAGCTGGCGACACACCTGCATGGGACACCTGCATTGCATGCTCCATTCTTTCACTATTGCCATATACAGCCAGGGTCATATTATTCCCATTCCCCACAGCAGGGGTACAACCAGGGTAGTACCTGTGGGTGGTGTTTGCATGAGCTGGGTACATGTGTGCTATGGACACTACTTGCATCTGACACAACAATATGCATTGGCCAGTCCAGTTATACTTGCATGTGCAGGTGCATCAGCTGTTTCCCACTACATCAGTCCTACCTCCTTTGTGATCTGCAAGTGTTTGGGCTGACAACACCGATCTCCCCTACTACAGGACCAGATAATGTGATGCATACCTGTTTGTACTATTCCAAGGGTGTGCCCATTTCACAGTGACCCAATATATACTGTATGTCTGGGGTGCTTTCCCCTGTGTACTACTTGTATATCTATCCCAACAGCCATGCCATGTCAGTCTTTCAGATGGTGACACATATTACCACCATACATTGCAATGGCTTACTGCTAGTTTGTGTTATACCAGTGGGTATTGTGCTTGGCACTGCAGTTGTGAGGACTTGTCCCTGTCATCAGCATTAGTGGGTAATGGCCACCAGGTCTTACCTCAATATGCATACATACCGACCACTCTCACACAATATGAAACACACACCAACCTAACACACATATACCTGCATATTGTGCAGATGCTCCAACCTATCCTGCTACCTTGGCCACCTCTGTGCATCTGTGCTCCACTGGTATTATACCTACACATACATGTTCCTACATTTCTACATAGGGTTGTGGGGGGCACACCTGACTGTTATGACGTGTGTACATCAAATTGGAGGAGGGCACACTGGACCATTACTACATACATACATAGGGTTGGGGGGAGCACACCTGACTGTTTCTACATTCCTACACAGGATTGGGGGGCACACCTGATTATTTCTACATTTCTACACAGGATTGGGGGGTACACATGACTGTTACTACATTTCTACACAGGATTGGGGGGGGACACCTGACTGTTATTGCATTTCTACGTAGGATGAAAGGGGCACACCTGACACTTCTACACATTTGCTATGACTGTACTGGTATGTCAGGTACTCCAGTTCATTATGTATTCTAACCTATCATGCTGACTAGAGGCAAATCAGTGTACTACAGGTCTTAGCTTTGATTGACCTACATATTAGTTTCTGACTTTCTACCCTTCAGTACTGACATCCCACAGCCTGACCTGCTGTAGTCTGTCTGTGTAGGCCTGGGGAGGAGGTTACCCATAGGCATCATTCAGAGGCCATAGCACAGCCTTTGTTTGTGTTTGTCTGCACCTGTCCTGCTGGCTGTGACAGTTGTTGGGTATGTGAAACTCCCTGACTGGCATGTGTGAGTCACTTCCCTTGTGGGTGTCTTAGTATTGAGGGTGGTGCTGGAGGGCTGCCTATGGCAGATGCACATAGAACACTCCCTACATATGGTTGAGCACAGGTAGTGTCATGTTTGGCATTCCTTTTACTGTATCTGAGAGAGAGAGGTGTTATTCCCTGGGTTTCTCCTGTGTTAGTGTATGTGCTATGCTTTGCCTCTTTGCCAAGGCCAGAGCATACTGGGCATACCTCCTTCTATCTACTGGGGCAGGCTCAGGCTGTTCCTCTTCTGAGTCACTCTGTGCCTGTGCAGGCCTTGGCAATGGTGGGAGGCTGTGTGGCCCTGCCCCATGCTGTTCCTGCAGCAGCTGTTTCTGCAGGATCATATTGTGTAGCATGGCACATACGATGACAAACTGGGTACGTGTAGCTGGTGAGTACTGCAAGGCTCCACTGGATGTCTCCAGTCACCTGAACTGTGACTTGAACATCCCACATACATGCTCTATTATAATCCTGGTCTGTGCGTGTGCCTCATTATGGATTTCTTTTTCGGGTGTGTGTGCATTTCTGATGGGTGTCATCAGCCATGGCTCCAGTGCATATCCAGCATCCCCCACTAGGTGACCATGAGGGATGTCCCCATTGGCAAATCTCTGGTACAGCTGCATCAGATGCCAGATGTGGGAATTGGGATAGCTTCCAGGGCAGCCAGCACACACATTCATTATTGAATGTGTGTGCTGGCTGTCGGTAAGTCGAAAACACATCTGACACAGATATCCTCCAGAAGGGCCTCACAGAAACGGATAACTGGTGCCAGAGCCATGGCCTGAAGTTAAACGCCAAAAAATGCATAGTCATACCCTTCGGGAAAAACAAGGTTACCCCTAGCTACCATATAGGTGGCAATCCACTGAGCACAGAAAAAGTCATCAGAGATCTGGGGACCCAGGTTGACAGTAGCCTTTCGTTTGACACTCATGTTGCTAAAGTAGTTAGGAAAACCTTCTATATCACCCACCTGATCATGAAGGGATTCACATCTAGATCAAGGGAGGTCATCGTCCCCTGTACTCATCACTCATTAGACCTATGATTGAGTACAATGCCCGCTCGAATGTATCTGACCAGACACCTGCTGCAGCTTGAAAGGCCCCAAAAGTTCCTCACCAAAAGGATAAAGGGTCTCAAAAATATGTCTTATGCTGCCCGACTGAAAGAACTCCAGCTCTATTCAGTCTCATACCGCTTGCTCAGAGGTGACCTGTGCCTGACATATAAGGCCTTGTCAAACCCAGATTTGATGAATATGCTTCACCTCAAAAATCTAGATCCCTCAGAACCACAAGGGCAGGAGACTTAAACCTTGACACGGTTATAAATAGAACGTGCTGGAGGGACAGATTCATCACCCAGAGACTCCCTATGCTGTGGAACAAAATCCCGGTACATGTGAGGCAGAGCACCTCTCTGGCCTTGTTCAAGAGGAATCTTGACCAATGGATGGGAGATTGCAGATATACCCCAGGGATTACTTCAGTGTCACTGCTTGACAGAGGCACAGCAAAATGATAGGCATAGTTTTTATTCAAACTAAAGGGGTGGCGAAAGCCACATAACTATGGGCTAGGCTTATAAATGCCCTTGGGCAGATAGCCTAGTATGAACCTATGAACCTATGAACCTATGAACCTATTATGCCCTTGGCATTGCACACGACCTGGCATTTGATGAAGGGGAAGCCCTTGTGATTGATGTAGACCCTACCCTGCTCACCGGGTGGTGCTTTGATGTGTATGTTCATGCAGTCTATAGCACCTACTACCTCAGGGTATTCTGCTATTTGGTGGAAAAGTTGCATATTGCTGGCCAGCGCCTCACGGGTGTTGGGGAAATATACATGCTCACCGGCATGTACTGACATGGCATCCAGGAGCTGGTGGAGGACCCTGGATGCTGATGCCTGTGAGATCCCCATCATATCCCCAGCTGGCCTTTTGGAAGTACCTGTAGCTAGTATTCTTAGGCCTACACATACCTTGGTATCCACTGGGAAGGGTTCCTCTCTGTTAGTTCTGTGTGTCAGGCATGGCCGCACAGCTCAACAATTTGCTGTAGGAGGTCCCTGTCCACCCTATTGTGCTCCACTATCTCCAGCTCATGTAGCAGCTGGTAGGTTACCCTGGGTCTGTACACTCTTCTCCATCTCCTCACTGTAGGTTGGTCAGCAGCATTCACATCCTCACCACCCTCATCCTCTTCCACAAGTTGTTGTATGATAGCTATTGCAGCCCCTATCATTTTGTTGTTTTGTCTGTTAAAACTTCCCCGCTTGTATACACTGGTGGTGTAGAGTATGGGAAAACCAGAGTGGAAGGTGTTTGCATAGTTTATAGTAGTGTTCTGGGCTGGGCTTGTCTGCTGCCTGTGTAATTGGCTAATTCTGATACATTTCACCTGCCAGCTATGCTAGTTCCCCTTGATTAACTTCCTACTACTGTTTTCCCTTCCCATTGCCTTCCTGTTTAAGCACAGGGGCGTGATGCACTAACACAGTGCTCAAATGTGCACAGAGCTGCTATTTCCTAGTTTACATTTTTTTTAAACCCTTTGCGCAGAGTGCACACCCACTTAGACAATATAAAGATTGGTAGGCAGACTCAGACACACACCCTTGCTTAGCTAGCAGCAAACCTGAGCCACAGGGCGCCAATCCACTTACAGTATGCCTGACACAGCCCCCTATGATGTCAGCTAACTTCTAGGCTTACACCAAGCTATTCCTGCTCCTACACTGTTGGGACCTGATTAGCATGCTGGGGAAAATATGGATTCACTATCATCCCCCTCATTTGCATAGTATTGCTTGCTAATGCATAGTTACATGTCTCACACTGAGCCTCCCCCCTTAGCAACCACTACTCACTGGCCATGTTGTCAATGGCAGGCAGAAGACAACTTGGCCAGTGAGTAGTGGTTGCTAAGGGGGGAGGGTCAGTGTGACACATGTAACTATGCATTAGCAAGCAATCTTATGCAAATGAGGGGAAGGATACTGAATCCCAGTTTTCCCCAGCATGTGAGGCAGGTCCCAACAGTGTAAGAGTATGAATAGCTGTGTGCAAGACTAGAAGGTAGGTGACATCATGGATCAGTATGTCAGGCATACTGTAAGCAGATTGGAGCCCTGTGGCTTGGGTTTGCTCCTAGAGCACAGCTAAGCTAAGGGGTGTGTCTAAACCTGCCTAGCACTCTTTACAAAGTGTAAGTAGGTGCGCACACCGTGCATCAGGTTTTACAGGAAGAAAAAAGAAGTTAAACCAGGAAAAAGCAGCAGTGTGCACATATGAGCACTCTGTTTGCACGGTGCGCACACAGGCTTAAACAGGGAGGCAATGGGAAGGGAAAACAGCAGTAGGAAGGTAATCAAGGGGAAGTGTATCAGAGTCAACCAGTTACACAGGCAGCAGCCCAGCCCAGCACACCACTATAAACTATGCAAACACCTTCCCCCCCTTGTTTTTCCCAAAAACTTTGAACCACCGGTGTATACGAATGGGGAAATTTTACAAAATTAAAGCAAGAGAAAAAATGTTAGGGACTGCTTTTGCTATCATAAACCAGCATGTGCAAGAGGCTGAGCATGGTGAGGATGTGAATGCAGATGACCAACCCACAGTGAGGAGGAGAAAAGTGTACAGACCCAGGGAAACCTACCAGGGGCTGCATGAACTGGAGATAGTGGAGCACTATAGGGTGTACAGGGACCTCCTACAGCATATCATTGAGCTGTGCCAGCCACACCTCAGACACAGAACCAACAGAGGGGAACCCATCCCAGTGGAAACCCAGGTATGTGTAGGTTTAAGAATACTAGCCACAGGTACCTTCCAAAGGCCAACTGGGGATATCATGGAAATATCACAGGCATCAGCATCCAAGTTACTCCACCAGTTCCTGGATGCCATATCAGCACATGCCGGTGAGCACATATATTTCCTCAACACCCATGAGACATTGGCCAACAATATGTGTCTCTTCCAACAAATAGCAGAATACCCTGAAGTAGTGGGTGCTATAGACTGCACGCACATAAACATAAAAGCACCACCCCATGAGCAGGGCAGGGTCTACATAAACCGCAAGGGTTTCCCCTCCATCAACTGCCAGGTTGTGTGTGATGCCCAGGGCATTATAATGAATGCGTGTGCTGGAAGCCCTGGGAGCTATCATGATTTCTACATCTGGCATCTGACACAGCTGTACCAGAGATTTGCCAGTAAGGATATCCTATATGGCCACCTAGTGTGGGATGCTGGTTACACACTGGAGCCATGGCTGATGACATCCATCAGAAATGCACACACACCTGAACAAGAGCTCCATAATGAGGCACACGCACAAACAAAAATCATAATAGACCATGTGTTTGGGATGCTCAAGTCATGATTCCAGTGCCTGGACACATCCAGTGGAGCCTTGCAGTACTCTCCAGCTACATGTACCCAAATTTCCATGGTATGTGCCATGCTACACAACATAATCCTGTGGAAGCAGCTGCAGCAGGAACAGCATGAGGCAGGACCACACAGCCCCCCACTATTGCCAAGGCCAGCACAGGCACAGAGTGACTCAAAGGAGGAACAACCTGAGCCTGTACCTGTAGGCAGAAGGAGGTGTGCACAGTATGCCTTGGCTTTGGCAAAGAGGCAATGCATAGCACACACATTGACATAGTAGGAACCCAGGGAATGGAAACTCTCTCTGACTCGCACATACAGTAAAGGGGATGCCAAAAAGGACATACCTGTGCTTTACCATGTATAGGGAGTGCACTATGTGCATCTGACATAGTCAGCCCTCCAGCACCATCCTCATTACTAGCACAGCCGCAAGGTAAGTCACCCTTCCTATCAATCACTGAATGCAGTACTATAGTCTGCTAGTTTTATCAATGGTATGGATGAGAACATGCAAGGAAGGGAATTGTGTGTCTGAATGGGATGGCAACAGATAGTGGACTGCTATATGGGCAGCATGAAACCATAACAAATAATGGTGTCAGCAAAGTAGGCAGTAACAGACAAGGTAAACAAACCAATTGCAGGACATGTGCTGGCCCAATTGTGTGTCCATAGGGCACACACATGCATGTCATGGAGGTTCACATACCCAACAACAGTCCCACCCAGCCAGCAGGACAGGTGTAGATGAACATAAGGAAAGGCTGTGCTAAGGTCCACAAGGTATGGCAATGGAGGTCAACCCCCCCTCCAGACCTACACAGAGTGTAACAAGTCAGGAAGTGGGATGTCATTCATGAAGGGTAGGATGTCTGAACTGGCAATGTAGGTCAATAAAACCTATAAACTGTACTACACTGATATGCCTGTAGTCTGCAGGATAGGTCAGAATACAGATTGAAAAGGAAGCCAACAGACTACCAAAAATACCAGTGCATTCAAAGCAAATGTCCACAGTTGGCAGGTGTGCCCCCCAACCCTACGTAGAAATGTATTAGTATCCATGTGCTGGAGTAATAATAGTGAGCACAGAGTACCTGAGCATGCCAAAGTAGAAGGATGGATTGTTTCATGTGTACAATATGCAGAGCTCTGAGTGTCAGGTTGATGTGTGGACGCCAACAGAGTACCTGAAATATTAGGTGAGTATAGCAGAAATGTCTACAATTGCCAGGTGTGCCCCCCAATCCTTTGTAGTATAACAGTAGCATCTATGTGTGTGTATCACAGCAGCAGAACACAGAGTACCTGAGCTGCCCCAATTATAACTATGGAATGCTGCATGTGTACAATATGCAGAGATCTGAGTGTCAGGTTGTTGTGTGGAAGTCAACAGAGTACCTGACATATCAGGTGGTTGTAGGAATTGTCCACAGTTGTGATGTGTGCCCCCACCAACCCTATTTAGAAATCTATTACCAGCCATGTGTGGGAGTAATAACAGTGTGCACCGAGCACCTGAGCTGGTTAAATCAGCAAGATGGATAGTCACATGTCTACAATAGGCAGAGTTCTGTGTGTTAGGTAGTTCTGAGTGGTATGCTGTGTGAAAGTGTTCAGCAAATAGCCATGGATGGTGTGTCCTGGTGTCCAGTGGTCAGTACTGCTGATGACCAGGCCAAGTCCACACAGCTGCAATACCAAACATACTGGTATCCTAGCAAGACATGTTGCAGCAGTAGTCCATATGATTTGAACAGATGTCGTAACTGTCACCATCTAGAAGAAGGACATGGCATGAGTGTTGGCCCAGACGTACATACAGTACACAGGTGGAAGTACCATAGAGAGAGACTGTTTACAATTCCACAGTAAAATGGAGACACCCTCCATTTGTACATACAGGTTCACAGCACATCAGTTGGTTGTGTAGTATGGAAAACTAAGATGTATTGTGGACAAACACTGGCAGACCACAGAAAGCAGAGGTATGATGTATGTAGAAGCTGCTGGTGTCCACCCACTAGCCACCAGCAGGGGAAAGGGCCATGTATACCTGTGAGGCAGTTGCAAGTAGCTACCCTAGCACACACACATGTCTGGCCCAGTATCAGCCTCAGGTAATACACAGGCCACCTCCCTGCTGCTGTGAATGAGTACAATATGATCCCCACATTACTATGTGAATACTCACAGAATGCAGCATGCTGAAGAGGGGTCCCATGCAGGTGACTCCACAGCTGTAAGATGCACCCTCCCAGCATCCACACCAATGGATTGATAAGGGCAGAAACAATTGCCATCACCACCTTGCACACCTATCCTGCCACCACAGGGGAATACATTGCCTGGCAACCTGGGTCTGTACAACTGACAAAATGCACTGACCTGCTACAGATAGTCTGCATCAGTATCCAATGCCCCACTGTCCTCTGTCACAGGTCTGTGTCATGTCTGTACCGCCACTGTATGTTACCCCATGGACTCCCACACAATGACAAAACACAGTCCACAGAACACAAATGGAAGGACATGTTGACAAATCCCAATAGTATGTCCATCATGTTCCAGTGCATGAACTGTGGACCAACCTGTACATACTGCTGGGATGGAGTGGTTACTACAGGCATACCTATCAGATATTGTGTGCATAATGGTAGGAAGAGGACAGATTAACAGAGGGAGGGGCCAACATCGCCACCATGGAGTGTGTGTGAAGGGTGAAACCCTGCTGTGTGCACATACTTATCATGGCTGCAAACACTGGGATGGGTGGCCACAAACCTGCTTGCAAAACAAATTGTGAAGGGTTAATGAGCAGAATAATGAGCCCTGCCTCTGGATAACCTCAATGAGTCTGAATACCTGTGAGGTAAGGCCACAGCATGATATGGCCATCCTGTCATGGTGATAATCATACAGGCATGGGACCCACAGCCACAACAGCACCAAGGTGCTGGACCATATACACAGACCCATCAGCAAGTGTCTGCAGTTTCCAGGCCAGAATGACATGAGTGTGCAAGAATATGTAGGGTGCACGCCACAATACTGAACAAAGCTGCATTCAACTTGTAATCCCCAGGAACCTACTGCCAGCAAAGATGTATACCTGTCAGTAATTGATGAACACCACATATCACTGAGTATCCCTGCCAACACCAAAACCATGTAGCAGAAGCACCACAAACACAATTAGCAACAATCTCACTATCCTTTTCCCAATGTCGACCCACATTGTCAACCAATCTACGGATCTCCTGCAGAAGCAGGTTACTAGCTGTAGGTGTAGAGCACAGATACCTGCACTGTAGTACAACCTACCTGGAATGGAGTCACGCATGCAATACAAATACTCATACTGGGCATGTTCACACACCTAGAGAAGTGAAGGCCATGTCTGGAAACAACTGTGGACTATACACAGCAGTCAGTCACAGATGTCTGTGCAAATGCTCCACATTACACACCAGTCATGCTCTGCACATACAACGGATGAGGATATGCACATATATCCAAGGACAGCACACTATAACAGCTCATACATACACATAATAGATGTAGGAAGAGAGTGACAGACAGTGACAGACAGCTCCCCTCTCATGAGGCCTGTCCCACACAGCGCACTACCATTTTGCAAAAACATATGATGTGCAAATGTCCATCACTGTACACAATTGCCCCTGGTAGTCTTCCAGTCAGTACACCTTTCATTGTCTTTCTTTGACAAGGCTGATGATGTCATTCCCGGTGAAATATACCTTTGGTGAAGTAGTATCCCCGTAATCTCCATGGTGAGTTCTGTAACTGTGTAATGCTCTAATGTGTTGTAGTAGTTAGGTAGTTGTTCTAATCCCATTCATGGCAACTGTGTGTGTGTTTGTGCATATGTGTAGGGCCCAATGCTTTTGAGGACAGTCAGTACACCTGTCATTGCCTTTCTTTGACAAGCCTGCTGATATCATTCCCTGTGAAATACACCTTTGGTGAAGGAGTATCCCAGTAATCTCCGTGGTGTGTTCTGTAACTGTGTAATGCTTTAATGTGCTGTAGTAGTTTGGTAGGTATTCTAATCCCATTCATGGCAACTGGGAGTCTGTGTGTGTTTGTGCGTATGTGTAGGGCCCAGTGCTTTTGAGGACAGTCAGTATACCTGTCATTGCCTTTCTATGGCAAGCCTGCTGATGGCATTCCCTGTGAAATACACCTTTAGTGAAGGAGTATACCAGTAATCTCTGTGGTGCATGCCGTATCTGTGTAATGCTGTAGTAGCTAGGTAGGTGTTCTAATCCCAGGCATGGCAACTGTGAGACGTTGTGTGTGTGTGTGTGTGTGTGTGTGTGTGTGTGTGTGTGTGTGTGTGTGTGTGTGTGTGTGTGTGTGTGCGTGTGTGTGTGTGTGTGTGTATGTGTGTGTGTGTGTGTGTGTGTGTGTGTGTGTGTGTGTGTGTGTGTGTGTGTGTGTGTGCATCTGTCATATGTATCCTGTGTGAAGCATGAAGCAATGTGGAGCAGGTTTTACACTTTTCCTATATGTTGGGCCTATTAAATGTCATAATGTCCACCTTACAAGCATAACAGATGTCAAACATCACAGTGGCTGGGTTACACAATCTATACCCCCACATGTGACATCATGGCATGGGGAACAGTATAGGCACCACCTGTATTACCCAGAGAACACTTTCCACCCATGTCTCGAACACAAACACACTTGGTCAGGCAACAACCAATAAGTTGGTAGTCCCCTGCATATTGCCCACAGATGGTAATCATGGTGTGATTGCAGTGGACTACAGAAGACATGGCACCCTGTTTCATCCCTACAATAGTCAATGCATTGCATACAGTGCTCCATCACTATGTGCCCCAATGTACACCTGCTACAACTGGCAAGCCAGCAAATGTTACCGACAAAAGCCATGCCATGCCATATATAAATGCCCTGTATAGACAGATGCCACTGACACCAGTGAATACTGAGGGGGTAACAGGGGTAAGCTGCCTGAAGGTATCTGGGTGTACATTACCATTCAGTTCACCTTGGGTAAATGCAGGCCTACTGCTTCCTGCCATACAGACTGTTCTGTTTGTCAGTGCGATTGTGATGGTTTCAATCATGCCTTTTTATATCACAGATACATCCCATTGTGTCTACTTTGGTATGTACCCCCTAGGGATTGTGTGCAGACTGTAGATGGAGGCTGCCGGACTGTACATCTGCATTACTGACAGTTGATTGCTTGTTATCTGTGGCCCAGTCTGGCCTACTGTTGTACTACTTGAAGGCCTTGTACTCCTTTCCAGAATACTGTATACCTCTATCTGTTAGACAGTTGCGTTACTCTGTCTAAATGTATTTCAGAGTCTACACAGCTATATGACATGGCATACAGTACTGTAGTAGTGCACAAATTAAGCTTCCCCATGTATGCAAACCTGTGTGTGGTGTTATATCCCATGACCTGTCTGTTGGTATATGTTGCAGGCAACAGGTGTCACTTGTATGTTTGGCTCATACAGTGTCCATGTAGTATGCTGGTGACTGTAGCCATAGTGGCTGTACTGTATTGTGTGGACCCTCTACATATGTATCTCCCTATACATATGTCTGTGTGTGTATGTGTAGTTACATATATATCTATATATAGGTATATATATATATATATATATATATATATATATATATATATATATATGTGTGTGTGTGTGTGTGTGTGTGTGTGTGTATGTGTGTGTATCTGCATATATGTGTCTGTGTATATGAATCCTAGAAATGTTGAGTGGGTCCACATTGTACATCCTCTATGGTAGCCACATTGTACTGCATGATATGTTACTGATACCAGCCTGACAGCATACAAGTGGGATGGAGTACTGTTAACATCCTGTGCCCATGTTGTGTCAGGTCCTGTGTTAGGGATTTGTGTTCCTTTGTCAGTGTAGGGAGCAATGCTTTTGAGGCTGTTCACAGGCACTACAACCTCCATTGCCCTACTTTGGCAAGTCTGCTGACATTATCAACTATGAAGTACACCTTTGGGGAATAAATATCCCAATAGTCTCTGTGGTGCATGCTATAACTGCGTAATGCTGTAGTGTGATAAACTAGTTAGGTAGGTGTTCTAACCCCAGCCATGACAACTATGTGTGTATGCTTGTAATTTGTAACCTGTGTGGAGGTGGGTGTGACTGTGTAACACCTGGACCCATTTGAGGAGCTGGTTTTGTAATTTTCCTATATGGTGGCCATATTATAGGTTATAATGCCCACCTTACAAGGATGACAGATGTCAATCAGCTGAGATGCTGTGGTGCCAGTCCACACCCCTACATGTGATATAAGGCCTGGAGAACAAAGTAATCAACCCTAGTATTGCACAGAATACACTATGAACCTGTGTCTCATACACAAACACATTGCCTAGACAACTGCCGCTATGTTGGTAGTACCCTGCATACTGTTCACAGATAGAAAGCATGGTGTGATTGCAATGGGCTACAGAGGGCATGGCACCCTGTCCATGAGTACAACAGGCACATAACTGAAGACAGTGCACCTTCACTATGATCCCCAATGGATGCTTACAACATTTGTGGTGCCATTAAATGTGATCCACAATGGACTGTCCATGAGCATGCCCTGCCACAAGAGGTCAGGAGTGGCACATGTGATTATAACACTCTGTGTACATAAAATGGGCCAGACCCCCACAGGTACAGTTCCACATGTCACTGTACATGCATGTGGGAGCTGTGCACACCCCAGACACCATCCATGGCATGGACTAAGGAACACATACATGGCAAGCAATGCACAGCATTGCCCACAGACAATAGTTACCCAGGTGACTGGATGGTGAATACAATACCCAGCTGTGTGGAGAAACCAGACACTACAACCCTGAGCCACACTGCAGACCATTGTCATGTCACCTGATGCCAAGTTATACCCTTTACCTAGCCTTGTATATTTGTCTGGCACAGTTGACCACTACATACCCATGAAGCAATGCACCCATGCATGTCAGTACTGGCACCCTGTGTCTGTGTGTGTTGTATGTTGCCTATGACCACATTCACACTCACTACAACCCCTCCACTGGCATACTGAAGCATGCTGCCTGATGTCAGACACCTCCATATACCCTTTGCCCATATAACCTCTGTATAACCCCTGTGGTGCATGTGATACCTACACAGTACTGTGTTGTGGCAATCTAACTACTGATGAGCTGTATCCCTGGCCCTGCCAAGTGTGTCAATGTGTGTGCATCCCTGTGAGAGTGTGGCTGTGTTGATGCTGACACCTGTTCATGTGGACAGGCATGTGTACTAGACCTACTGTGTAGCTACCATATCACTGTTGCCGATGTCACTCACCATCACATATATGTTTGGAGGACTCCTCAACATGTAACGCATGTGGTGCATCCAATGACTGCTTAGACATGTGATAGCAGTACATAGTCAGTCAGGAGTTTAATACCCTGGACTGGTCAGTGTGTGACACAAACATGATTATGTTTTACTCTCCCTGACTTATCTTTACCTCTGTCTGCCTCTCTCACTCCCTGTCTGGTGGATGTAGAGACTTACACCTGCTTTGCTTAGGCAGCAGCATATGTATTATCAGTGATGCTCATGATCAGCTGGTGGCCTCTGCACAAATTGCAGCCCTCATCTATCTGATTGCATCTGGAACAGCTGTGGTAAAATTCCCAGGGCCAATTGCATGGAAACACACTCCAATATCTAGGAACATCATGTTGGTGTTGGGCCTTTTCATCCACTGTGAGCAGGAACTAGATCTGTTGTTTGGCAAACAGCATCACAGATGGATTGGTTACTTACCTCTGACAACATACACTGTGGAAACAGGCTAACACACAGTAGGGGGATGTGCCTATCTTGACTACAGACTGTAAGTGCTGCTATACTGCAGTTCGGGTAATGTTGGTTTAACATGGTGTGTGTGAATATGGCTGTCTTACATGTTTTAATACTTGTCATGTCAGTGCTATGTTTATGAGGAAATCCCATCTGTAGGGTAATCTGCAGACTGGGCAGTGTGTGGTGCCTTGTGTTCCTTGGGTTACCCACAGATCATTTATCTGTCAACTTTAGAAGGTAGTGTGCAGATTGCAGTCAGTAGATGGTGACAGCCGGGAGAGTTACTGGCTTCATATCTCTCATAGGACATATGTTGCAACAAACCCTGTTATGACAGTAAATGTATGAGGTTATCACAGCAACATGTCAGTATTGGCCCTGTGTTTGTGCCTCCAGTCACAACTTTGTCAACCTTTGTACATATGTCATGCAGTAGGGGGTGCGTATGTTCTGTACACCATATTCATTGACAGCATAGTTGATAACAAGCCAGTGAAATATCACACTGCTACACATGTTATGTATAGTAGCGGTTATATTTGAGGACATAGCCTGGGCATTCTGTGGTTGTGTGTACAGTACTGAGATATGTGTAATTCTGGTAACTGTCGACTGTGTGTGTATAGTGAATATGTACCTTGGCCTGTGTAGAGACTGTGGTAGATGTCATTGGTCTTGGTCCTGTTCTATCTGATGTTACATGCTACTCCACTGTATGTCACCCTATCAGCTTACATGTTTGTAGGGGCAAACACATATGTCCCATACCACAGACAGGCATCAGACCACACTGTGTAGTGGCCCAGTATATGTAGGGTTGGTGAGTGAGTGGCACATATGAGGATGGTGTTGATCAGATAGTCCATATACTGTAATATTACGCTAGCTAACCATATGTGCCTGTGGCTTTGTTTAAATTGGTTGTGGTTATGCACTTTCACACAGGTGTCTGTTACTCTGTGATGTGACATGCCTGTAGATCCTGCTAGATGTAGGCCAGTGTTGAGTCAATCTGCCTGTAGCCTGCACTGTGCTTTGTTACATGCCTAGCAACTTACTGTACTTACCCAGTGAGATGTCATGTCCAGATACTTGCCAGATGCACTGCTGCCGGACCACCATAACAGTCATGTATGTCAGACAAAGCAGTGGGATGCTGTACAGATGTCCATCACTAACTAGTGGGTAGTATGTGGCCATGGCACCTCTGTACCAGTGGTTATATGTCAGGACAGACAGGGGTGTATGAATGCATAACCTGTTTGGGCAAATGTATACCAGTATTTACTTGATATACCCATCTACATGGCTGTTAACATCCACATTGTCAGGCTTGGTCCACATGTCTTGCATGAAGGGGTTCTGTGTATACCCCTGGACTGAGCAGAGTGTGTCAGACTGTACACATACATTGGCCATATCGCAGCTGTAGTCCACCATGGTATTACTGTGCTAGCAGTGGTACTGTACTATGATGTCCTTAGGATGTCTATCAGTAGCCAATGGTGCACATGTTAACAGCAGATGTGGCGTCCCACACACACCATTTCTGTGAAGACAATCCCTATTACAGTAGCAATAGTCTACAAATATACCTCCAATACATACCTGACACCCCCTTGCACTGACAGGTTGGGACTATTGGGGCTTAGGTAGGGCTCCACTCCATGTTCAAGACATAGGGTGAACATATATGTATATATAAGTATACATATATCCATATAGATATATACACATATACATATCTTGTTTAGTTAATGCCAGCAGTTTTACACATATGTGCCTGTGTTCCAGCCTCTGTCCTCCACCTACATACCAAGCTTTGCACATATGACATGCTGTCAGGGGTTGTTATATAGTGGGCTGTGTGTATGTCATGCTGTCATTCCTGCCATCACTCCACTACCGTTGTTTCCCCTACACATATTGGGTGTTGGGGTCATATATGTGTGGGCTTCACCTACACAATACATGTGTGCCCTAATGCACTCCAGAGGCCAGTGTATGTAACAGTAGTATATGGCCCAGTATTATTGAGTCTAGGGGGTGCACCATAACTAACCTAGGCTGTTACAACATGTGTGGGTATCAGGGGTAAGCTGTCTTAAGGTATCTTGATGTACATTACCATACAATCCACCTTGAGCAAATGCAGGCCTACTGCCTCCTTCCATACAGAATGTTCTGTTTGTCATTGTGATTGTGATGGTGTCAGTTATGCCTTGTTATGTAACAGATACATCCCATTGTGTCAGCTGGGGTCTTTACCCACTAGGGATTGTGTACAGAGTGTAGACAGAGGCTGCTGAACTATACATCTGCATTACGTACTGTTGATTTTTTGGTATGCTGTGGCCCAGTCTTTCTTTATTGTACTACTTGAAGGCCTCAGCCTGGACAGCAATATATGTCAAACTTTCCAGACCACATTATTAGTATAACTGTTTCACAGTTGCATTACTCTGTTCATATGGATGTTGGTGTCTACACAACTATATGACATGACATTTAGAACTGTCATAGTACACAAATAAAGCTTTCCCAATTATGCACACCTGTGTGTGGTGTTATATCCTTTGATATCTCTGTGGGTATATGTTGCAGGCAATGAATGTCATTTGTATGGGTGGCTCATACAGTCTCCATTTGGTAAGGTGGTAACTGTAGGAATGCTGGCTGCTCTATATTGTGTGCACATACTACATATGTATCTTACTGTACATATCTCTGTGTGTGTATGTATAGTTACATATATATCTATATATATATATATGTATAGATATATATGTATAACTGTACCTGCATATATGTGTCTGTGTATATGTATCCTAGGGATGGCCATGTCATGTCTGGTCCTGGTTATGGGATCTGCAACACTTGGTAGTGTATTGCAGGGGGGACATGTTTGGCTGTAGGGGTGTATATCTATTCATACAAGACGTATATTGTTTGGGGCCTCTCAACCTCATTAATGTTGCATGTGGACATGTATGTTTTTGTTAGTTCCCCATTGTTATCTACAGATGTATGTCAATATATATCTATCTATATATATATATATATATATATATATATATATATATATATATATACATCTATATATATATATATATATATATCTATCTATATATATATATATATATATCTGCTGACATATATATATAACCTGCCGTATATATGTAGACATGTAGATGTAGACATATATGTCTATAGATGTAGGTATTTGCATGTATTTATGTTCATATATATTCATATATGTATATATTTATATTTATATATATATATATATATATATATATATATATATATATATACATATATCGATATGTTGTATCTGTTTACACATTAATATATTTACTCACACACATGCATCTATATGTTGGAATACATTCTCTGTACTGTTGAATGACTGGGCTCGTTGATATGTTTTGAATACATCAGGGTTATGTATATCTGACATGGCTATGGTGTGCAGGGTCCTAGGTTCATGCCTAGCAGAGGGTGTGTATTTTGTTGCTAGGCAGAACAAAGGCCGTTGGGTACAGAGTGATTAAGGCACTTTAAAGCAGCTCTAAGTGGGTGTGCACAGGTTTTCACGGAGCTAAGCAATGCTAACCTCTGATTACAGTTTCTTACACTCAGTTAGCTTCTACTTTGCTTAATCTGTGTAGGCAATGCTTACCCCTGCGCAAATGCACTTAAACATGCTTACTAGTGCTTACATATGCTTACTACTGCTTATTTGTGCTTAAACCTGCTTACTAGTGCCTTATTCATTATGACACTGACACTTCACATGTGCATTTAATGTAGTACTCCAGTTCACATTTATATGTTATTTCGTAGGTTATACGGCAATAAAATGTTCATATAGAGATTTCACATGGAAAATGGTATGTGCTGCAGTGGAACTCGGACCGGGAGTGCCTGCTCATTAGGCGGATGCTCTGCCCACTACACTATTGCTGTGCTGCTTCATTTGCATATATCTTCCTTGTAATCTACTTCAGCCTTTTAAGCTGCTTTAACCGTAGCTAAGCGATGGGCACACCCGCGCACCTATGGTTAGCTGTTCTCAGATTTTTAATATAAATATAAAGGGGTTTCTTCAGTTTATTTATATGTACAGTTGCTGTTCTACACATGGAAGACTGTTGGTGGGGATATGCAGACACCTATGAGTGGTCTCGCTCATTTATTTCCACTTTCTGCTGTTCTACATTGCAGGGGCATGTTTATTCTGAGAGCTCTGCTCTCAGACACGCACCCTGCACTCGTACACGCTCTGTGTAAGCCTAGGAGGTCGAGCAGCATGCCTTCATTAGTATGCATGGTGCGCTGCCTTCCTTCTCCTACATGGGTGCGTCCGTGCAGGACTAAGCTAGTCCTGCACAGAAGATTAGTGAATCCGGGGGAAAGTAAATAATTATATACATTTCATAGAGTATTTATAGTAATGTTTTTACATTTTTTAAAATTTAAGTACTGTGTTTAAATGTGTAACTGAAATATAGGCAGGTAGATGTATAGTATTTCTGGTCTTTAATTTTTATAGGGATGTAGCTTTAAGATGATGTCACCATTTAATTATTTCAGGTGTTTCTGTATGTGTATTTAAACCATCTATTACTCGCATGTTTGCTTATATAGGCACTTTGTGGATGATATTCTCCTGTTTTGGGATGGGGAATATTCTGATTTGTGTGAGTTTATCCACTACTTAGAATCGACAACTGATTTTCTGAAATTTACAATGACATCTTCCAGGACTAGTGTGGACTTTTTAGATGTCACTCTGCATAAGAATGATTTTGGCATGATATCTACTAGCCCCTATCGCAAGCCTTGTTGGAAGAATAGTCTTCTGGAGTTTGGTAGCATGCATCCTAGATTTGTCTTTTCAAATATAGTTAAAGGGCAATATCATAGGGTTAAAAGAATATGTAAGGACCCTAATGATTTGAAAGTTCAAGTGGATCTTTTAGATTGCTTGTTTAATGACAGGTGTTATAGTAAGCCCATATTGGATAGAGCTAGGAATGAGGTGTTTGATAATTTGAGACTATCAGGATGTGATATGAGTAAACGATATAAGGGAAACAGGCTTTGCTTTACAACGACCTATACTAATGACAATGCAGTTGTGACAGACATTGTCAAACGTAATTGGCATGTCCTTACTTTGGACCCTATTACAGCTGGTATCGTTAGGGAGAAACCATGTTTTGTCTATTGAAACAGCTTAAATTTGAAGAGACGTTTATGTAATGATAAAATCAAACATGGGGGTTATGACATGAGTGTTAGGGATTCAAGACTTGGTATCTTCCCTTGTGGACATTGCAACATGTGTAGTGCGATATCCATAACACAGTTTTTCAGTCAACCTGTCCTGGATTTTAAGTTCTTTCCTAGATTTAATGCCACCTGCAACAGTAGCAATTTAGTGTACCTTGCTAGCTGTAAGTGCTGTGATTGCTTCTATGTTGGTAAGACCTCTAGGAGGTTGAAGGATAAGATATATAATCATCTTTATGATATTAAGAACATGCACCTTCAAAATGCTTTAGCAAAGCATGTTGTTGTCTTTAATTCACATAACTTTAGTTTTATGGTCTTACAGCTTGTACATAAAAATAAGAGAGGGGGTAACTTAAATAATCATCTGGAGTCCATAGAGCTGAAGTGGATTCTGAGACTATGTGCCCATATTCATCCTGGGCTTAATAATTGTGTTAGCATAAAACCTGCACTGGAGGCACTGTCCTTGAAATAGCTAAGTGAGCAAATGAGTTTGTTACTAGGTTAAGAAGGAAACTGGTAATTGGTTTCTGCTTGACAGTTCTTATGCCTTGCACTTTGAAGTCTTTCAGCTCTTTAATTTGTTTTAATTGGCTTCATCTAAATTGATTAATTGTTGTGAGCTATTCTAATTAATTGAGGTGATACTTTGGTATTTAAACTGTGTGATTTGTTCTTTTGTAAGATCTGATGAAGCGTGAGTTGTTCACGTGAAAGCGCTTATCCTGTTTTACCTCTGTGAATAAATTTATAATGGATTTTAGAGCAGTGGTGGTTCCATCTTGCTGTTTTTTTCCAGTATTTAAACCATGTTTGTTTGAATAGTTGTTAGCATCTGAAGAAGTGAGATTTGTACCTACAAAAG
This sequence comes from Protopterus annectens, assembly GCF_019279795.1. Lineage (NCBI taxonomy): Eukaryota > Metazoa > Chordata > Ceratodontiformes > Protopteridae > Protopterus > Protopterus annectens. Next base: position 875,550,247 of record NC_056727.1, read on the forward strand.
CACTTGTGCTTCTTTTCTGTGGATTAAAACTGTGTTTTTAAACTGGAAACTACAGCCTCCTCATTGGGTCCTTTAGGTTTTTATCTTATTATACGTTTATTTTCTTATTTTCCCCCGATCCTGTTTGCACACTGCTGCCCTATGCTTAAACTGTTGAGATCGGCTAAAAAAAAAAAATAAAAGTTGATTTTTTTATTTTTAAGCTGTTTCCAATGCCAATGGCATTATACTTGGCCACTGGCATGCCTCTTGACTGATATCCACCCTTTATTTGGAGCTGTCATGGCTCCGTTTTAGAATTTGCAGAAATGTACTCGGTTACTAACTGTGTACATTTCTGCAGATTACACTAGTCCTGCACGGCCGGTTGCCAGCTTCCTGGATTGCAAATTTACCTCATTTGCATGGATTTCTCCTGTAAATGGGGTAATTTGCATACAGGGGCTGAGTCTGTGCAGGACTAGTGCAGGAGGACTCATGTACGCCCCTGCAGGCTATTCCTGAATCATATGGCAGACATATTGCCTGCTAGAACTCCTGCACTAATCCTGCACGCAGTGCAAGGCTTGCAGAATCTGGGGATACACTTTACATGTGTGTGTGTATGTGTGTGAGTGTTTGTGTGTGTGTGTGTGTGTGTGTGTGTGTGTGTGTGTGTGTGTGTGTGTGTGTGTGTGTGTGTGTGTGTGTGTGTGTGTCTTAGTGTATGTTTGCATTCTACACACCCGTATCCCATCCCCCCACATAAAGACACACAAGGTCACAAACATGCAAGCACACACACACACACACACACACACACACACACACACACACACACACACACACACATGCAGACACACATATGCACATATACATATGCATACACACATGCACACTTGCAATATTCTTTGTTTCATTCACAGCTTTTCATTTCATAGATATTGCTTTGGAACCTGGCTTCCTAATCTATCCACTTTTCTACCTAATGGACAAAATGCAGACACTACTTGGTTTCAGCTAAAGTACCTCAAAAGACTCTTCAGTGAATGGCATTTCACTGAAAAGAACTGAATGAAAATGAAATAAATCAGGAGCCACTGATAAAAGCATATATTTAATCTACAGTGCCAGTTTATAACCAAAATGAAGAATGAAGATTTGGCAAAAACGGGAATGTCGAATGTCATTTGGCTGATTCCCATATTGTGGACCTTCAAATCTCTGAGTGCCCTGTGCAGCGAAAGCCACTGTGCATTCACTTATATGTAGTTGATGTAATGAATAGAGATTGGGGTTCTGTGCAGACTGAGAAATTAATCCTTTTCCTCACTATAGTGCGATCTCGGATTTGGAATATATAGTTTGCAGTGGGGATGCAGTCCCCACAGGGGTGTGCAGGGGTGCTTGCCCCTTGAAAATATTGAACTGCATACATATTTACTGCTGAAAAGCAGGCAGGTGAAAAAGGATGATAATAATATCGATTTCAAAGTCGTCGGTATGACATTCTATATTCAAAGCTAATTAATATGCAGTATGTTGGTAATATGAGTTGAACTCATGAACGGCTTTCATTCTTAATTTCACAGTTTTGATAGCAAACCTACAGTAACATCTATTTGATCACAATTTTATACATGCTGCAAACAATTTTACCACTCTAACTGTATCATCAGACTTTTAGAAAAACTTTACCTGCATCTTCAGTGTTTGGGCCTATTTCACAGTATTCATAAATTCTCTACAGTACATCTGTAACAGAAAACAAATCTACCTAAAATTCTTTTTAAAAATAAATACAGCAAAGAGGTCACATTAAATACTAAATTAACAAATACAGTTGAAAATGAAAAGTATATATTAAAAAACAATACAATCTACAGTCATTGCAAGACCACTTGCAGAAAACCATACTTCACAAAACAAAGTACAAATAGTATTGTCATATTACCTAAACTGAAACAATAACATGCATTACAATTACTCATAATAATAGTATTTAAAAAGTAACAGATACAAAAAAGTGAATCTTCATCGGACATCAAACAAATGTTAGAAATAATCCTCACAGGAAAGAAATGTCACACTAAAGTAGAAAGAACCCAATACACCCATCATCATCATCATCATCATAACCACAACCAGCTCCTATTATTACATGGGATAAAGTCTTAGGTTAGTCAGTTATACCTCAGGTCCAGCAATCCAACATATCATATCATATTTTGTATGCCCCCTTTTAGATGTTTCAGGGCACAACATCACCAAAAGATGTGTTCCCATGTTCCTCTGTCATCACTTACACACCTCCTACAATCTCCTGATACATATGAGAACATCTTTGCAGCCTGCTAACTGTGTAAAATATTTATGTAAGCACTTCTAAGCAAATATCCTGAACTTTTTAGTTCTGGTTGCCTTTTTCATGTTCTTACATATTTTTCCCATTGTTGATATGAGAATTCCAGGTCGAGATCTTTGATCCAGCTATCTTTGAGTTATGGTTGTCAACTAGCACTTTATATACCCTAGATACTAGTTTTTGTTAGTGGCAGTCTTACTTCTTGCCTCAGACAATATCCTCACAAGCCCATGCTGCTGGATGTCTCTTCAATTTCTTTCCTGCCTCTGTCTTTCCTCTTGTACTGGGCCACTATATGATAAATGTTCCAATTCTGGCAGTGCAAACTTTTCTTTTGCTTGCTCACACCCCATTATTGTACTGTCCTTTAATAGTTGTTTCTAGTATCTCATCTCAATGTTGCAGTCTCTTCATATCCTTGACACTTTATCTCATCTCTCCATTTTCTGCATTCCTAGTAAATATCCCATGGGTGCCATCTTCCATAGTCCCTGTGTTATTTTCTCATGTCATACCAACTCTTGAAAAGGATTGTATACATAGCTTTCAGTAATCATCTCCTCTCTTAACTCGACCACTCAGGACCAAAATTTTAGTCTTTTTACCTTCTCATTCCCTCCTGCCTGTTCTCCCACCATTTCCTTCCATTTTGCTGCATATTCATTATAGTCTAGCAAATAGGTCAACCTCACTTGTATAACTTAAATACCAAATCAGATAATCCCAATCCTCCTAGGTCCTCTAGAAATATAAGTTTTATCATTTTACTCTTCAGAATAAGCTTTTTAGTTTTTTTGTTTATCTTTCCCCATGTTCTCTTGTCTGGTGGTTCAACATTTGCCTGCCCTGCACTTATTTCAGTGGTACTAGAAACATTTCCATTGCCTGTATTTTATTCTCTTTATCCACTTCTTCATTTCCCATTTTTGGATTAGCTTTACTTATCTTTTGTTCTGTGTATTCCCACATTTTCTTGCAGCCTTTCTTAATATTTTGTTGAGACAACCCCCCCCCCCCAAGTATGTCATTCTCACATGACCCTGAGAAAAGGGAAGGTCTGGACCAAATCACATATGGGTACTTAGTTGATTGTTGATCATGATTGTTTCATTTATTTTGTATCCCAATATCCTGCTAGACTTCCCAAGCAAATTAAATATAATTGCAATATCTCTATCTAAGTTCTTCAGGTATAATGTTTCTGCAAACAGTGGTCTTTTCTCCTGACTTCTATACCCTCTAAATCCTTCCACGGTGTAATATTTTAACATTATTGTCAATGGTTTTATCTATATTGCAAATAATAGAGGGGACAGGGGACAATTATGCCTCATTCCCATAGACATACCAAAGGGCAGTGTTAGGTCCCCTATGATTTTAAGTTTTGCTTATACCTGGTAATAATTTTTTCATTATTAGCTCAGCCCTCTCCCTCAGTAATCCAGATCTATGTAGGACCAAATACAAAACCTCCACTTAACCATGTCACTTGTCTTCTCCACATCAAGACCCACCATAATAATTGATTTTTTTTACCTTGGCTCCTGAATATATGACAGGGTTGGACCCAAATTAGACATATTTGGTTATATGCAAGCCTAGTACTCTCTGTATATGTTCCAAATTGTTCAGCTCTGGAAATGGCCATAGAGACAGCAGACTATATTGTTGGCCCTCATCTGTACTATTACTGGTGCAAATAAATCAAAATTATTAAGAAAACCTTTGCCTCTCATTCTTCTTGTATGCATTATTTTCATTATGTAAAAAGCGCACCCTTAAAAATATTATTACATGGCACTTTTGTAACTTTAGTGTTAGCATAAACAGTATTTTTTACATAATATCGTCAGAGCATTAGTTTGTTTTTGAAAGTGCTATTACAGTATTTAGGTCACTTTAAGAACCAGTAAGTCTGTCTAGTGTATCTTCTCTATTAAAGAGTGCTCCCCTTGTAACTATATGGCAAGTATGCACTCATTATCAATACTTTTTTTATCAGCACAAATTATACCAACCATTTGTTTAATTTCATACTCTGCCTTGCTGGTTCAGCTTTACCATATCTAATACATGATCCAACCACTTCCTGTGCTGACATCGTTACCTATTTTGCTGACATTGCCTTTAAAACACATCTCTTTGCCTTACTCCTTTTACACACTGCCGTATAACTATCACTTCCACCAACACATCACTTAAATTACTTTCTTCCTCAAACCTCACTTTTTAAAAAGCATGCTCTCACAAATGACTTACATTACACTTTCCTTATTTTAAACCACTTTTGTTTCCATGTATTAGAATTTATTCATAACTGAATTTTTATCTATCAGTATGCACTGTTGTCTTTTTTAAATCTCTGTTTATGTTTTGCAATGTGTTCCATATGCATTCATTCTGTTAAAATGTTTAAAATTATTGTAATTTTTCTTATCTGTTTTGTACCTTTTGTGCAAGTATTTATACTTGGAACTTTTCACCTTGGACCCACACTGAAAAGGGGCAATTTATACCCAGAAGGACAATCCCAGAAAACAAATGCTAATAAGTAAATAAATAAGATGTGCTTAAGTTCACTGTGTCTTTTCCTTCTACAATTTGCTATCATAATATTTTACAGTACAGTGTCCTCATTGCCTGCACTAATTCTGTTTACAGTTGGAGTTGCTTCATAACTTATCCTGTAATAAATAGCCTCCTGAATCATTGCTATGCATTAGATTTGTCATTCTTTCCTTAATACGACGTCTGCAAATGCTTGCAAAATTGACAATTGCATTGCTGTTGTCAATGTCAGAAGGCAGTGGCCATTCCTAACAACATAAAATGAATGAGACCTAGACACATTCTGACTGGTTAATAAATTAGTATAAAGCATGTTATGCAAGTTGACAAAAAAATCATTCTAACAGAGTTAACTAGCTAAAATGTATTGCAGCACCCAATAAAACATGTTTTTACTTTTATATGTTGTTTTTACAAATAGGTACATAGACACAAACACAGACTCATGCAGGCATACACAAATACATGCACACACATAAATCTATATGTGTGTGTGTGTGTGTGTGTGTGTGTGTGTGTGTGTGTGTGTGTGTGTGTGTGTGTATTTTACACACACACACACACACACACACACACACACACACACACACACAATTGGATAGTTTAAATTCCCAATAAATGCACATGCTACCCAGATGTTTTTGAGCTGTAGCTAGTGCAATCAATGTGGCCTGCCCCTTGAGACCAGAATCTGTGTGCATTTCACCTTTAAAATCCCAGGATTTCTTCCTTTTACTATTAAGGCAATTTTTATGCTAAACAGTTTTCTTTTGTTCTTTTTCCCTTCCTGTTATCTTTTCTGCATAGCAATAAATGTGATAATTTCCTGTTGTGTACTATTCTGGATTTCAGCTATACTGTTTAAATATCAGCTCAATTGTCTCCCTCTTGTGTGTTTGCCTTTTCAGTGAGGGATGTTCCTCCTTTTCAGCTTAGCCTGCCTAATTTCCTATATTCATTTGTTGGAGGATGTGATGTTAAGAATCTTCACAAACAGTCTCAGCATTCCTTGAGCAAACACTTTCTTTTCATGAGTTGGCTCCCTCTGGAAGATAAAAAGATATTATACCTCTGTGCAAACATTGGTAGGACCTCATTTGGTGTAAGACAGCATTATATTTCTATGCAAATAGCTTAAGTCTCATGTGTAGTGTGTACAGTTCTGTTGATGTAATCCTTGTGACAACATGAGCAGGCAAAAGTAATTTTATAAGATGACAAAACTGGTGCATAGTCTGCAAAACAAAAGATGTATACAGGTAAGAAGAGCTTAGCATGCATAGGTTTCAGGGAAAGAGACAGAAAAGTCTACACAAAACATTGTTTTCTACAAACAACTGAAATAAGATGTTTATGATTATTCACCTAGCATGAAGCAGGTAACACTAGACAAAACAAAGTGGGTGTCAGTTAGAGCCAGAGATACATTTTCTTGTTCTTTGTATGTTGCACATATAATGTAGAGCTGGTTTGCCCTGAGTTAGTGCCATGACTGAAATGGGTCCTTTGGTTTGATTCACCCAAATATTTACCAAGAAACCAACAACCAAACACATAAATCATACTGTGTACTTCAAAAATTAACTGAATAAATTAGGTTACCTTTGCTTATGCAATTGTGTTTCCCATACTTTCTGTCTTTTTATAAGGCACTTCCTGGCCCCAGTTCTGACATTCCTGAAACAGAATCATCATTGGTTACCATACCAGCAGGAGCATAAAGCCTATACAGACAGAAAACAGAGAGAAATAGGTGCCTTTCCACTGAAGCTTAACCTGCACTTGCAGTCACATGAATTAATACTACAATTATTTCTAACGTGTAAAATGTATACAGCTCATACCAGAAGTAAAAACATACATCTTCGTTTATTAGCTACTATACTTTTTATACATTGATTTATAATAATACTAATATTGCTCTGAGACGATGAGTCATGACCCAAATACAGGATATATCCCAAAAGGAAAAAGTAGCATTTCACTGTACCTACTGACATAAAATACAGTCCATACATCTGTGTGTGTGTGTGTGTGTGTGTGTGTGTGTGTGTGTGTGTGTGTGTGTGTGTGTGTGTGTGTGTTTTGTTTCTGTAATTCTACCATTTCTAGTATAGTAGGCATTGTCTTCAGTTAATTAAGCACCATTCTCATTAGCAGCAGTAGCAGTAGAAGGTTCCGGTTTCTTGACTACTTGACTCATCAAACATCTGCTGAATAATATTCATTTGACACATTATTTGAATTTGTTAACTGAGATGGTCTGACTGGGCAAAATTCCCATTTTCAAATGAGTCCCATGGAGAATAACTCAGGTTGCATAAGTTATGCAATTAAGTTGCAAACAACATAGTGTAAAACATTAGCACAAACAGAAGCAGCTTTTTTTACACAGCAAACTACTTAATTATACATATAGTGTAGTATAGTTTAAAGAGTAGCAGCTTTTTTCATAACTTAAATTTGCATAGGTAATGTACAGTTGTTGCAGGTTATAGTTCTAAGTTGTGGTCTACATGTAATATAGAATTATCAAAAGAAGATGCTAAACTAACTCGTAGTTTTACATTTTGTAGATATAGCATAAGTAGAAAAACTTTTTTACAAAATGAAAATGCAGTTATTTACATAGGTAATATTCAGTTGTACAAAGCAATTTGCACATTACATAATAATGTATAATTGATACAAGTCTTTTACATAGCTAACAGTAGCTTATTCACTGGTTTGTTTTTCTTGGAATTATATCATTAATATACTATTTTATAAGGCATGAACAATGCTGTTCATGTGATTGTTTATAGCATTACAGTTTTCATTAGTAGAAACATGAAGCAGGAATGAAAAATAGCATTTCTATATACAAGTGGAAGTAATTTTGTGCAGAGGATTTTAGGCCGGAGATTACTGGGGAGGTATAGAGAGCTGGAGGGGTATTGTATACAGATGATTCATATACTGAAAAAGTGTGATATGTGAGTTCATATGTTAGTTCTGTATTAGGTCAGGCTTGAAGGTCTTTTGAGCAGTAATGCTTCTAAAAGCTAAGTGGAAATTATTCCAGAGGTCTGAGATTGCAGTAGGAAAATTTACATTACCCTGCTTAGCATGGAAGCGGAGAAGGATAGTGAGGTACTTTCGGCCCAAGGTGATAACTGGGAGTGGGTTAGTGATTATAGAGATGGACACTTGCTGGAATGATGGAGAAGTGAATGTAATGTGGGTAGTCTTGGCAGAGTTCATTTACAAGATAATTCACTTGTTCAGTCTGAGTGAGACACAAATGTTCTTTCTTTCAGAGTAACCCAATGCAAACTTACTTAGCTTACAATTTAAAGCCAGATTTGTGAATGTAGACTGGCATTAGGTTGCATCCTACACAAGTGTTAAACTTAAATGCTCGAGTTGGTATATTTTAGTCTGGGGGGTAAGGAATAATGGTTACTGTGTTTGATGTTAGACAGGGAGGCAAAGAGGTCAAAACAAGGATTTCCTCAGTGACAAAAAATCACCCCACTGACTGAAATTGGGAGCACTTCTGGGGCATTGGGAGGCATCATTTGAGCTTGTCCACTAGAAAATGGGCCTGACCAAGAATGTGTACTACCATGAGAAAGAGATGAGATGAAATGATCCATTCCCATGTCAACACTGCCTCAAGACAGAGTGGTAGGAGAAAGTCACACCCTGCCTGTCAACGTACTAATGGTGCCCGTGTAAATGACAAATGGACCATGAGGAAGAAGATCCTGTATGGCCTGCAATGTAATAAGGACCACCCTTAGCTCTAGTCACTTAGTGCAAACAGGCCGTTTGTTGTGTCCAGTCTGTTGAACTATCTTTCCCTATACAATGCTTCCCACCCTAAGACAAACTATTAATGATGGCAAAGAGGGAAATAACACAACTCTGACAGTAGTTTTGTCATTTATATTTAACTTTTCAATTCAGACTTCTTAAAACAGATGGATTTCTTTTCCAATTATGAGACCTTTTGCCACAGAGCTTTACACAGGCTGTCTTCATGTTTTATTTGCAAAGCATCTTCGAACTGCACCTCTGTTGTACTAACAAACATTTTTGACTTTACCTCATTATGCCTCAGAAAATGAATAGTCTGCTTTTTCCAACTATTTTCTTTCAAAAATATCTTACATAATGGGCAACTGCTTCACATTTGCAAACTTGATTTTTTTTTTGCCTTGTATTGCCTTTTCATGTATGCTACCAGAGCTTATAAAGAAATCATTGCTCTTCTTGTTTGCTGGTATTTCTATTAATTTTGTAGAGTCTAGGCTTTGTTCTGTCTTTTGTTTTTATTAAACATAATATCAGTTTTACACATTTCTAAGTCATAATTCTGCTTTTTTATTCGGTTCAGTTAGTTCTCTGGTATGACATACTGTACATCTGTGGCTTTTTATAGTGCTCACTCTGGTTTTCTCAAAATTCTGTGTATCATGTGATTATTTCTTATACCACAAACTATTCTATGTCTGACTAATAAATTATGCAATTGTGCAAATGCACAGTCATGTATGCTGAGTCTTAGTCACACATCCAGCAGATGTTTTGGATTTCTAGTAAAAAGTCTTACAAACAATAGACTTGTTTATCTCAAAGTATGCCATAAATTTAGCTAACTGTCAACATGCTAAGTTGCACTTTTAGTCCTCTTTTAGAATAAAAGTGTCGAGTTCCTTGATAGCTTTCTTGCCTTTGAGATGAGGAAACATATCTCACTGGACTTCTCTGCTTTACTAGTTAGGCTACTGGCAGTAAAATACAACTGAAATCTTTGGATCCAGGTCTTCAAGTTTTCTGATAGGGTCCTCTGCAATTTTAGAGTTAGTGGAGATTGTCATCATGATCCAGAAACTGAAGATAGAACTTCCCAAAAGTGGTAAACTGAGGTAAACTGTGTTACAGAAAAGCAAAATGCAAAACTGCACTCTGTGCAGCAGGAATGGCAAGAATTAATAATTAAATGTCGATGCCAGCATGTTGACATTGGGTATATTCTATGTTTCCTACTACACCCATATTTATCTATCTATTTATCTATCAATCTGTCTATCTATCTATCTATCTATCTATCTATCTATCTATCTATCTATTTAAAATACATCACAGGGAAAACTGGTGCTTTTGCCCTTAGATGAGCTTCATCAGATTTAGAATCTCAGTGACATCTGATGAGGCTTGTTTAATCGTTTAAGGGAGAAAGTGCTCATCTATTTGTTTTTCAATAAAGAACTTGTGATTTCTAAACAAATTGTATTTCTTGAATACTCACAATTCTCAGTTGAGCTTGTCTACAGTGCATGGTTCTTGTTTCCTGATTTTTTAGGATTCGCAGCCAGCAGCTTTGTTACTCATAAGTATCAGTTTTCCCTGTTGTCTGTTTTCCTTATTGAGAGTGGGACTTCTTACCCCCAAGGCTGGAAAAGTATTGTGCCAAAATACAAAGGTTTGACAAGGTGCTGTGCTTATATATATATATATATATATATATATATATATATATATATATATATATATATATATATATATATATATATATATATATATATATATATATATATATATATATATATATATATATATATATATATATATATTTACATACATATATCTATATATATATATATATATATATATATATATATATATATATATATATACACACACACACATATGAATATCTCTCTCTCTCTCTCTCTCTCTCTGTGCATATATATATATATATATATATATATATATATATATATATATATATATATATATATATATATAGGTTCATAGGCTCATAGGTACGTACTAGGCTATCTGCCCGAGGGCATTTATAAGCCTAGCCAGAGTGTGTCAGCTTTCACCGCCCCATTCATTAATTAACTGATCCTCTGTCAAAAAGAGCCAATGAAGTGATCCCAGGGGTGTATTTTCTGTTACCCATCCACTCGTCAAGGTTTTTCTTGAAGAGTGTTAGTGAGTGGCTCTGCCTAATGTAGTTAGGAATTTTGTTTCAAAGCATGGGGAGTCTCTGTGACAGGAATCTATCCCTCCAGCATGTTCTATTTATTGTTGTGGTGAGGTTTAGCTCACTAGAGCACGTGGCTTGCGGTGACTTGGATTTCCTTAGGTGGAGCATGTCCATCAATTATGAGTTGGACATGGCTTTGTAAATCAGGCAGAGATCACCTCTGAGTAAGCGATATGACACTGAGTAGAGCTGGAGTTTTTCCAGTCGGGCTGCATAGGACATATGTTTGAGACCAGTAATCCTCTTGGTGAGGTACTTCTGTGGTCTTTCCAGCTGTTGGAAGTGTCTTGTGAGGTACATCCCAAACGGGGCATTGTACTCTATGATGGGTCTAATGAGTGACGAGTAGAGGGGCTCTATAACCTCTTTATTTCTAAATGCAAACCCTTCAGTAATTAGATGGGCTACATAGAAGGATTTCCTAACTACTTTGGCAATATGACTGTCAAAGGGGGAGATTATTATCTACCTGGGTCCCCAGATCTCTTTTACCTCTTCTGTATTAAGGAGGCTGCCACCTATGTGGTAATTCATGGGTGTTTTGTTTTTCCCAAACAGGATGACTATGCATTTTTTGGCATTTAGCTTGAGACCATGACTTTGACACCAGGTGTCCTTCTCAGTAAGGCCCTTTTGGAGAATATTTGTGTCAGCCAGAGAGTCAATTATGGCTCCCAGTTTGCAGTCATCGGTGAACTTGGTTAGCCATAGTCCTCCTGTGTTTGCCTGTACTTCTGAGAAGTATATGCCGAACAGTAGAGGTCCCAGGACCGAGTATTGTGGGACACCACTTGTGACTGGTTTAGAGTCAGACCTGGAGCCCACTTTTCTTACCATGTTAGTTCTGTCTGTAAGCCAGTTGGCAACCCATCTCATGACGTAGGGGTTTATGTTCAGGCTGGTGAGTTTTTCTATAATTCCCGAGTGGGGAATGGTGTCTAAAGCCTTGGCGAGGTCAAGGTAGGCTGTGTGAACTACCTTCTCCTCATCTATGGCCTTGGTGACTGTCTTGAAGAAGTCAACTAGGTTTAATAGGCATGATCTGCCCTTAACAAAGCCGAACTGGGTCGGGTCAAGTGTTTGGAGGTTCCCAATGTCTTTGTTAATGAGTTCCATGATGATGCGCTCCATAGCCTTGCAGACCAGGCTAGTCAGGCTTATGGGGCGATAGTTACTAGGGTCAGTTGTGGCCCCTCCTATGAGGAGCAGAATAACCATTGCTGTGTACCATTCTATGGGCACAGAACCTGTGGAGAGGCTGAGGTTAAACAGTGTGTTTAGGTGGGGGTGGGGGGGGTTAGTTAATTCTGTAGTTTGTGCAAGACGCAGCCTGGGACACCATCTGGCACCATTGATGCTGTGCTTTTGGCTTTTGAAAGGGCTGTTTTCACCTGTGCGTCTGTGATTTCCGGGACACTACACTTTTCCGGTATTGTTGTGGGCCCTTTTGGGGGTGAGAGGGGAGTGAAGTCGGCACTGAATCTATCGGCCAGGATGTTGGCAATATCAGTGGGTTCAGTATATTTTGTGCTATTTTGCACTAGCTCAGTGCATATCTGTGAGTTGCCACTTAGATTCTTGACATAGCTAAAGAAGGCTTTGTGGTTATCTTTTGAATCCTTGGCTATTTTTCTTTCGAAGTTAGCCTTGGAGGATTTTATGAGGGACCTTAGTTTCTTAATGATACTGATCAGGGATGTCTTTCCTTCTTGGGATTTGCTTTTTTTCTGAACTAGTTTACTCCTTCTATTGCATAGCCTGTTTATGGCAAGGGTCCACCATAGGGTCATAGGTTCATAGGATGGTTCTAGGCTATCATCCCTTGGGCCTATACAAGCCTAGCCATAACAATTCCCTGGCTATTTCTTCCCACATTATTTACTTCCCTGGACCCCTGTCTAGCAGTGTGACTGACATGATCCCTGGGGTGAATTTCCTTTCTCCCATCCAATCGTCAGGGTTCCTTTTGAAGAGGGCCAAAGAAGCAATCTGCTTGACATGTATGGGCAATCTATTCCAGAGTCTGGGGAATCTCTGGGTCAGGAACCTATCCCTCCAGCATGTTTTGTTTATTGTGATGACAAGGTTTAGATCCCTGGAGCGTGTGACTCTGAGGAATTGGGATTTCTTTAAGTGTAGCATGTCCAACAGCTTTGGGTTTGACATGGCCTTGTATGTTAAGCAGAGATCGCCTCTGAGTAGATGATATGCGACAGAGTATAGCTGGAGTTTTTTAAGGTGGTCAGCATAGGGCATCTGCTTTAGGCCTGTGATTCTTTTAGTGAGGTGTTTCTGTGGCCTTTCCAGTTGTTGCAGATGTCTTGAGAGGTACATACCAAACGGGGCGTTATATTCTATAATGGGTCTAATGAGGGATGAGTACAGTAGGACAATGACCTCATTTTTTCTGGATGAAAAGCCCTTTGTGATGAGGTGTGCCACATAGAAGGATTTCTTGACTGTTGTGGCGATGTGGTTATCAAAGGTGAGACCACTGTCCACCTGTGTCCCTAAGTCTCTTGTCACACATTCGGTGTTTAGTGTACTGCCACCTATATGGTAATTCATGGATACATGTTTTTTCCCAAAGGGGATAACTATACATTTCTTGGCATTGAGCTTGAGCCCATGGCTCTGGCACCAAGCATCTGTTTCTGTAAGGCCCTTTTGTAGAGTATCCACATCATTTGGGGATTCAGTAATGCCTCCCAGTTTGCAGTCATCTGCGAACTTTGTTAGCCAGAGTCCATTAGTGTTGATCTGTACTTCAGAGAAGTAGATGCCAAACAAAAGTGGCCCCAGGACTGAACCCAGAGGTACTCCACTTGTCGCTTGTCTGGAGCTGGATTTGGAGTCGGCTACTTTTACAGTGTGGGTTCTATCAGTAAGCCAGTTAGCAACCCATTGGGTGACGTAGGGATTAATGCCCAGCTTAGTAAGTTTATCTATGATTCCAGAGTGGGGGATGGTGTCAAAGGCCTTAGCAAGGTCTAGATAGGCTGTATGGACCACCTTACCCTTGTCCATGGCTCTGGAGACTGATTCGAAGAAGTCAATCAGGTTCAGGAGACAAGATCAGCCCTTCACAAACCCAAACTGGGTGGGGTCCAGTGTTTGAAGGTTGCCAATGTCTTTGTTTATAAGTTTCATGATAATACACTCCATGGCCTTGCAGATAAGGCTTGTCAGACTGATGGGATGGTAGTTTCCGGGATCCAAGGTGGATCCCCCCTTGTGGAGTGGGATAACTATAGCTCTGCGCCACTCAGGGGGCACGAAACCTGAGGTGAGGCTATGATTAAATATGACACTTAGATGAGGTGCCAGTTCATATTGTAGTCCATGTAGTACACAGCCCGGGATGTCATCTGGTCCCATGGATGCTGTATTCTTAGCTTTGGAGAGTGCATTTTGTTACCTGTGTGACTGTTATTACCAGACTGGTTTCCTTCTCTTAGGGGAGTGAGTCTTGGTTTTGCTAGGGATGGCACAATCCATGCATCCTTGTAGCTGCTCATAGAGTGCATTTGTAAAGGTTTCTGCATCTTTGGCAGCTGATCCAGGGCATTTGAGTTGATAAATTCCAGGAAATGCTGGACCTGGGAGTTTGTACTTGAGTAGTTTTCCCAGTTAACGGTAGGGTAATTGAAATCGCCCAATATCAGGGTGTTCGGTAGGACTGTCATGTTTTCCAGTGTCTCCAGAAAGGCGGAGTGGTGGTCCTGGGTCATGGGGTGTGATCTGTAGCAGGCCACAATTTGCATTGCAGATTTGCCTGATGTTAGTTACACATGGATGATTTCGGAGGTATCATGCTGCGCCACTAACCTGGAGGTGTAGGTATCCTTGATGAATATGGACACAGGCCCTCCTTTTGAGTTTCGGTCCATGTTCTGTGGCCAAAATGTGTGGTATGAGTTTTAGCCCAGTAGTGCTTGGATGCTCTGTGGATCCTTGAACCAGGTTTCAATTACTGCACAGATGTCGACGTTCTCCATACTGAGGAGTGCTTTGAGCGTATGCATTTTGAGATTTAAACTCCTGGCGTTGAGTAGCATAACCCTCATTTTTTTATTTGTGCTGTTTACGGAGGTGGGTTTGACTTTTGATCCTTGCCTAAAAAAGGCACTACGGGGGCAGCAAGAGCCCTGGCCAGTATTCAAAAGCCTAGGGGTGACAGTTGCAAGCCATCTCTTGTGAAGCAACATGGCCTGTCGAGCATGTCATCCCAGGCTGATAGATATTGGATCCTCCTTGAATGACACCAGATGCTTAGCCAATTGTAGAAATTGATCATTATTTTCTTTATACTGTAATATAATTCTTGTTGAGGGCAGGATGATACTCAGGGTGAGGGTCATACCTGCCTGGGCTACATGATCAGAGAGCTCTTCCATGTCTCTTTTCATGTAGTCCAGGGAGGTACGTCTCAAGTCATTCACACCAACATGAACAATGACAGAGTCATATTTGTACTTGTTCTGGAGTGACCTGAGTACTTGTGTTATGTGGTGGATTCTGGCTCCCGACAGGCAGCTAACAGTAACCTTTTCCTTGTCCAGCCTAGTGAGTGGGACGTCAGTGTGCCTCACTATAGAGTCACCTATTACTAATGTGTTAGGTATGTTATTTCACCTTAAGGGCTTTGATTGTGTAGCACACTGATTTTGTGTTTTATGTTTTGTCTGGTTTGTGACAGGAGGTGTATTTTTTTTGGGTGTCTGCTTTGGAGGTCTCTGATGCTTTTGCAGGTTTTTATTTTGAGCCTCCGAGTATGATTTTGTGTATTTATGTGTATTTTTTGCCAGTGCTGGTTTAGTATGTCTATGTGAGGCTGGATGTGTGGTGCAAGTGTTAACCTTCGCCTCATGGCTGCTTGTTCCAGTCTTGGGTGGAGAGGGCATAGCCTCCAATTTAGCTATATAATTGCATCTCTCACATATGTTAATGTTTTGTGGTAGGAGGAGAGGGTTGTCTGTGTACATGAGGCAGTTGTAACATTGTCTCAGGATACCCAGGTTCACCAGCTGGACTGGAAAGTATACCTGAAATTGCCCTTTGGTCATGTCTGAATAGTAGGGTGAGGTACTTGGTTGGTGAGGGGTGAATAATGAGCCTTGCCCTGCTGGGCAATCAAGTGTTGGGGTATATTAGTGCTTGCTATTAGGTCTGAGTAAGTGCTGGACTGTAGGATGCTTTTTAAGTGCTTAGGTGGAGAGTTAGACTACTTTCAGGGGAAAAACTGAAGAGGAGACTTGGTGGAGCTGGGATAAATATAGCCCTAGCTAACCGGTGCTGCCCAGATGTTGAAAACCGTGCAAACACGGTTTTTACAAGTAGGGAAATGAAAAAGAAATGATCCCAAAATGGCCCACAAAATACTTACTTCTGGGCTGGAACCACTCCTCCAGGGACAGATGGACGCTCAAAGCTCCCTCTCTTACAGGTGAACAGAGAAACCTCCCTCTATCCAAGTAAGTTATGGGCAACTCAGAAAATTGTAACAGCCCTATATTCAGCACTAGCCTGAAAACTGGACTATACTAGCTTATATATATTTATATATATATATATATATATATATATATATATATATATATATATGGATTCACTTCAAAATCTCGAAAGCTCAAAATCCTGAATCTCAAAATCCTGAACTCAAAATCCTGAAAGCTCAAAATACTGAAAACTCATAATACTGAATCTCATAATACCGAAAAACAGGACATCAACACTGACTGTATTACAGCTACACTACACTGCACATACACTACTATCTATCTACTTACCTTAACCCAGACTCTAACCCTAAGGTCCGTCACTATCACAGACTCAACTCACCTGTGCCCTAACCCTAACTCACTTAACCCACCCCTAACCCCAAATTCTGTCACTATCGCACACTCACCTCACCCGCGCCCTAACCCTAGCTCACTTAACTCGCCCCTAACCCTAACGTCTGTCACAATCGCACACTTACCTGACCTGCGCCCTGACCCGAACGTCCACACAATCAAACATCAGTGTTGGTGTCCTGTATGTTTTTCGGTATTATGAGATTCAGTATTATGAGTTTTCAGTATTCTGAGCTTTCAGGATTTTGAGTTCGGGATTTTGAAGTGAACCCATATATATATATATATATATATATATATATATATATATATATATGGATTCACTTTATAACCTCGAAATACTGAAATATCGAATTTCAGTATCTCGAGACTATAAAACCGAATCCACAAAACACAGACAAAAAAAAAAACTGTGAAATTCCCAACACCGAAAAAACCTCACAAACTATATCACACATACATCACAACACCCACATCACAACATAAACAAACAAAACTACACACATACACAACTCATACACACATAAGCAGGGGGTAAGCCCCCCTGCACCCCCCATGTGGGGGGGCTGCGCCTCCCACACCCCCCCTACTTATATATACTAACTCCGAGATCACACAAACACAAAACAAAAGCCAACTCACACACGCATTCTCACCCTCACACACACATCAAACACATCAGCACACTCACACACACTCTAACTCCCACTCAAAACCCTTAGAAAACACTTACCTGGCATAACACCTACATCCACACATGGCACCGCGCACCATCAAAACACAGTCCCGGACATTACGCAGCGTAAGGTCATAACCGCGAATTTGACATATATTCGAGTTCGCGATTATGACCTTTCACTATTTTTAACATTTGGCTTTATAGTCTCGAGATACTGAAATTCGACATTTCAGTAATTCGAGGTTATAAAGTGTTTATATATATATATATATATATATATATATATATATACATATATATATATATATATATATATATATATATATATATATATATATATATATAGATATAGATATATATATATATATATATATATATATATATCTATATATATGATTGTCTCATCAAATATTGATTAAATCTGAAAAGATCAAATCAACAAATGACAGAATTAATATTTTTGCAGGGGGGCAAGTCCCCTGCACAAACTTCATGGGGAGCTGCAACACCACACCCTCTACTAATTATATATATAACGACTTCAAGATCACACAACAGTGCTATACAGTCTCGCAGAAAAGGCAGTTGGCTATAACACCGTTAAGGAGAACGTTTGTTCATATGAATAGTCAGTATTATTCATAGCACTAAAAAGCATTTTCTCATATGAGCTCTATTGCTTTTTTGACCTGCAACTATATATATATATATATATATATATATATATATATATATATATATATATATATATATATATGTGTGTGTATATATATGCCCTGGAGCTTTTACAAGCCTAGCCCATAGAAGTGCCCTGGTATTGTGCCGCCCAACATTAGTTCCCAGTGCCTCTATCAAGAAGAGCCACTGGAGTGATCCCCGGGGTGAATTTTCTATTTCCCATCCACTCATCAAGATTTCTCTTGAAGAGGGCCAGTGAGGTACTCCACTTGACATGTATGGGAAGTCTATTCCAGAACATGGGCAGTCTCTGCGTTATGAACATGTCCCTCCATCATGTTCTGTTGATTGTGGCAATGAGCTTGAGGTCTCTGGAGTGTGTAGTGTGGAGGGGTTGGGATTTCTTTAGATGTAGCATTTCTAACAGAGCTAGGTCAGACATGACTTTGTAAGTCAAGCAGAGATCACCTTCAGTAGACAATATGAGACAGAGAATAGCTGGAGTTTTTTGAGTCTGTCCATGTAGGACATGTGTTTAAGGCCTAGGATCATCTTTGTGAAGTACTTTTGTGGCCTTTCCAGCTGTTCCTTGTGTCAAGTGAGGTACATGCCAAATGGGGCATTATATTCGATGACTGGCCTAATGAGGGAAGAGTAGAGAGAAATGATGACCTCTTACTTCCTGGATGCAAAACCCTTGGTAATGAGATGTGCCACATTGAAGGACTTTCTGACCATAGTGGCAATGTGGTGGTCAAAAGAGAGGGTGCTGTCAACCTGTGTCCTCAGATCTCTTATAATGCCTTCAGTGTCAGTGGGCTCCCATCAATGGGATAATTAGTGGGAACTGAGTTTTTCGCAAAGGGGGTGATGGCACATTTTTTGACATTAAGCTTTGGTCTCAGTGAGGCCTTTCTGTGGGATGCCTACATCACTTGGGGAGTTAATAACAGCTCCCAGTTTGCAGTCGTCTGCAAACTTGGTCAGCCAGAGTCCCTCCATGTTGGCCTGGAGTTCTGAGAAATAGATGCCAAACAGGAGAGGACCCAGGACAGATCCCTGTGGTACTCCACTCGTGATTGGTCGGCAGTCTGACTTGGAATCCACTACTTTCACACTGTGGGTTATGTCTGTGAGCCAATTTACAACCCACCTAGTGATATAGGAGTTGATGCCTAGTTTGGTGAGTTTGTCAATAATTCCTGAGTGGGGGAATGTTATCAAAGGCCTTTGCCAGATCGAGGTAGGCTGTATGAACTGCCTTGCCCTCATCCACAGCTCTGGTGACTGAATCAAAGAAGTCAACCAGGTTGAGCAGACATGCTCTACCTTTCAAAAAAACAAATTGCGTGGGATCTAGAGTTTGGAGATTCCCTAGATCCTTGTTAATTAGGTCCATGATAATGCACTCCATAGCCTTACATATCAGACTCATCAGGCTAATGGGGTGATAATTCCCAGGGTCTGTAGCCACTCCTCCTTTATGGAGAGGGATGACTGTAGCAGTGTGCCATTCAGCCTGAGGTAAGGCTGTGATTGAACAGGGCACACAGATGTGCTGCCAGTTCACTTTGTAGTTCATGTAGAACACATCCAGGGATATTGTTGGGTCCCATGGAAGCTGTATTCTTGGCCTTGGACATTGCAGCTTTAACCTGTGCTGCAGTAATGCTGGGTGTCTGACATTCCTCCGGTATTGTGATTGGTCCTTTGGGGGGAGAGAGGGCTAAAGTTGGCACTGAATCTGTCGGACAGTATGTTGGCAATATCTGTTGGATCAGTATAGGAGGTATCATTGTGTAGTAACTCAAAGCAAACCTGGGTATTGCCATGGATATTCTTGATATAACTATAGAAGACTTTGTGGTTATTTTTAGTGTCTGATGCAATTCTGCCTTCATTGCTGGCTTTAGAAGTTTTGATGAGGGATCTCAACTTTTTGTTGAGGCTAATAAGGGAGCTTTTTCAGTCTTGGGACTTCATCTTTTTCTGCAACAGTTTCTTCCTTCTGTTGTAGCGTTTATTAATGGCAGGGAACCACCAGATTGACTTCCTTTTTTGGAGGAGAGCGTCTTGGTTCCATTGGGTATGGCTAGTTACATGCATTTATGCATGTGTTTGTACAGTGCATTGATTTATGATTCGGCAGTCATGCATCTATTTTCCATTGACATGGGTGCTGTGAAGTTAGCCACTTCTGTTTTTAGGAGCCCAAAGTCAGCTTTGGTGAAGTTTTTCATGGCGGTTACCTTTGCAGGGGTTGTGGGTGAGATGTGGATTTCCATTGTGATTAGTTTGTGGTTGGATCTAACCGGGGAGGAATTGACTATTGGTATAGCGCAATGATTGCCTGTGTTAGTAATAACCAGGTCAAGGATGTTGCTTTCTCTAGTGGGGGTAAGAATTAGCTGGTCCAGGGCATGGGAATTGATGAATTCCAGTAAGCGTTGGGCCAGTGTATTGGTGCACGAGCAGTTTTCCCAGTTGATTGGGGGGGTAGTTGAAGTCACCTAGTACGAGAGTGTTGGGTTGGACCCTAATAGCTTCCAGGGTGCTTAAGAACATGGAGTGAGAGTCTTGGAACATGGTTGAGGACCTATAGCAGGCTACGACCTGAATCACCATCTTACCCAATGTTAGGTGTACCTGAAGTATCTCAGATGCATTATGCTGGGCTACTAGCCTGGAGGTGTGCATACTCTTTATGAATATGGAGACACCACCACCTTTGGAGCTTCGCTCCATGTTCCGGGGCCAAAAGGTAAAGAATGAGTTATAACCTGGTAGCACTGGAGTGCTTTCTGCTGCTTTAAATCAGGTCTCCGTTATAGCACAAATGTCAATGTTCTCAATTTTGAAGAGTGCTTCGAGCAAGTGTATCTTGAGATTTAGACTTCTAGCATTGAGCAGCATGACCCTCAGATTGCATTTATTTATAGCTGTTACTGTGGTAATTAGGTTGTTGGAACATCACCTAAAAAGGCACTATAGGGGTGGCAAGAGCCTTAGCCAGTATCCAGGAACCCGGGGGTGACAGATGTAGACCATCTCTGGCAAAGCATTGAGGTCTGTCAGTTATGTCATCCCAAGCAGACAGATACTGGATCCCCTTAAAATGACACCAGAAACTTAGCCAATTGTTGAAGTCAATCATTTTTTGCTTGTACTGCGGTATCATTCTGGGGGCAGTAGTATGCTGCTCAGTGCTGGGGTCATACCTGCCTGGGCCACATAACCCGAGAGCTCCTCCATATCTCTTTTCATGTAGTCCAGGAAGGTGTGTCAGGTCATTCACACCCACATGGACAGTGACAGATTCACACTTGTACTTGTTGTGGAGTGACCTGAGTGCGTGTTTTATATGTCGGATTCTGGCACCTGATAGACAGCTGACTGTTACCTTCTCCTTATTCAACCTAGTGAGTGGGACATCAGTGTGCCTCACTATCAAGTCACTTATGATTAGTGTATTGGGCAAGCTGTTTTGCCTTAGGGGCTTAGTTTGAGGGTCACACTGTGTAGGTGAGCTATGTGACTTGTGGTTTGTGCTGTGTTGTGGTGGTCGAGTGTGTTTCTGCCTTGGAGGTCTCTGCTGTTTGGGTAGATTTCTATTAAGAGCCTCCATGAAGGTGGGTGTGAGGTTTGTGTTTTTATGTGAGAGCTGTGATAGTGGGTGTTCTGGTGGGTTGAACAGGATTGAACAGGGCACACAGATGTGCTGCCAGTTCACTTTGTAGTTCATGTAGAACACATCCAGGGATATTGTTGGGTCCCATGGAAGCTGTATTCTTGGCCTTGGACATTGCAGCTTTAACCTGTGCTGCAGTAATGCTGGGTGTCTGACATTCCTCCGGTATTGTGATTGGTCCTTTGGGGGGAGAGAGGGCTAAAGTTGGCACTGAATCTGTCGGACAGTATGTTGGCAATATCTGTTGGATCAGTATAGGAGGTATCATTGTGTAGTAACTCAAAGCAAACCTGGGTATTGCCATGGATATTCTTGATATAACTATAGAAGACTTTGTGGTTATTTTTAGTGTCTGATGCAATTCTGCCTTCATTGCTGGCTTTAGAAGTTTTGATGAGGGATCTCAACTTTTTGTTGAGGCTAATAAGGGAGCTTTTTCAGTCTTGGGACTTCATCTTTTTCTGCAACAGTTTCTTCCTTCTGTTGTAGCGTTTATTAATGGCAGGGAACCACCAGATTGACTTCCTTTTTTGGAGGAGAGCGTCTTGGTTCCATTGGGTATGGCTAGTTACATGCATTTATGCATGTGTTCGTACAGTGCATTGATTTATGATTCGGCAGTCATGCATCTATTTTCCATTGACATGGGTGCTGTGAAGTTAGCCACTTCTGTTTTTAGGAGCCCAAAGTCAGCTTTGGTGAAGTTTTTCATGGCGGTTACCTTTGCAGGGGTTGTGGGTGAGATGTGGATTTCCATTGTGATTAGTTTGTGGTTGGATCTAACCGGGGAGGAATTGACTATTGGTATAGCGCAATGATTGCCTGTGTTAGTAATAACCAGGTCAAGGATGTTGCTTTCTCTAGTGGGGGTAAGAATTAGCTGGTCCAGGGCATTGGAATTGATGAATTCCAGTAAGCGTTGGGCCAGTGTATTGGTGCACGAGTAGTTTTCCCAGTTGATTGGGGGGGTA